>NC_080742.1:84935216-85238246 GCF_020826845.1 Diceros bicornis minor | reverse complement strand
GGACATTCCAATAATTCTTTTCCCTCCTTGCATTTGCATATACTTTTCCATCTTTCTGGAATGACAATCTATCATTAGCAACCCACCTGTTCCCCTGCCCTGTCACCATGTTGGATAAGACCTTTCTAGTCCCAGCTTAAAAGTAATTTCCTGCAGGAAGCTTTTCCCGATACCTCAAGATGCGTGAGGTGTCCCTCCTCTGGTCTTTCCTAATACTGTTAACTACCTCTACATTAACACTGACAACTCTTTTTGCTTCTTCTTTTTTTTTTTTTTTTTGTGAGGAGATCAGCCCTGAGCTAACATCAGCCAATCCTCCTCTTTTTTTTTTTTGCTGAGGAAGACGGCCCTGGGCTAACATCTGTGCCTATCTTCCTCCACTTTATATGGGACGCCGCCACAGCATGGCTTACCAAGCAGTGCGTCAGTGTGCGCCCGGGACCCGAACCAGCGAACCCCGGGCCGCCGCAGCGGAGTGCGCGCACTTAACCGCTTGCGCCACCGGGCCGGCCCCTGCTTCTTTTTTTATTTGAAGGAATTGGCCGTGCCTTGTTCCCTGTTGTAAACCTGGTGCCTATCATAAGACCCTGTATATGAGAAACGTAAACAAATATTTGGTAAATGGATGAGTGGGAAAACAAAAAAAAAGATTCGGGGAAGCATATCCCCAGAGAGGTTTGGCTGATCAGGAAGAGACGAAGATCCTAAGGAGAGAGGTTTGGTCAATCAGAGGAAACCACAGCTTCCCTTTACCATTGGAAATTTATCCCAGAGAGAATGGAGATTATGTAACCATTAAAATGATGAGATCGGTTCTAGGGGACATTAAACTCTTAGTCATGTGGACAAGAAAGCCCTTGGGATAATTTATTCACAAGTTGCTTACTAATCTGCTTTAGAGGGAAGCCATGTGGAGAACTTCTTTTGGATTCCAAAGCAAACAGATGTTCTGTCTCCCACAACGATGCCAAGCTATTTACATTTTTTTTGCTAAGAGCCAATAGTAGTACACGTAGTACAATAGGAATTTTATGATTTTTCATGGAAAAGCAACCACACCATTTACCTAGTCAATAGACTGCAACATTTCCAGAAACAAAACTCTATGAACGGAATTAAGGAGCTGACCATCCTTGAGGGAAAGAAACTGGCTAGTGGCTGCAGTTAGAGAATTAGGGGCATTGTGTCCGGGGCCAAGTAGATGCAGGCCTGGTTGTAAGATCCATCTCTGCAACAGGTAATAAGAGTTTCTCTCTTTAAATAAGTTTGAATTTGGGCTGAATAGACATCTTGCTCTGAGTAAAAACAAAGGCTCACATATGGACCTCCTCTGTAGTCACTAATGTTCAGTATCTCAGAATCTCAAACCTGGTACATGACAACAGACTCCTAAGTAGTTTCTCATCTTTTCTTTTCCCGTTCATTTTGTCTTACAAATAACAAACTTCATGCAGAGGTTAAGTTCCCAGACTTCCCAGTTCACAAACCCGCTCTCTCATGAGCTACTTGTGTCACTTGCACATGTTCCCTGGTCACTTTCTCAGTTTACAAACCTGGAAAATAAGAACCATAATAACAGCATCTACCTCATCAGGTATGAAAGGATTAAATTAGTTATTAAGGATCTGGCACTTATAATAATAAGCACTCACTAAGTGTTAGCTATTCTTAATTTCATCAGCATTAATAATGTTAATATTTTATCATTCATAAAGTACTAATGTCACTCGCTCCCTCTCTTATTCAAAATCTTCCAAGGTCTTCTCAAATCTAAACTCCTAACCTCAAAAATATTCTGTCTCATATAATACTTTATATCCTTGATATTCAGTCTAAAGTTCAGCCTGGAGATGTCCTAAATGTACCCCAAACATGCCTAGCACTTAGCCCAACCTTGAGGTTTAGTACATATGGTTCCCTTTTCATAATATAGTCTTCTTTCTAACTAGTCAATTTCTAACCACTCTTCAGGGTCTAGTTCCAATGGAACTTCATTGGAAAGATCATTCTCCCATCTCTACAATTACGATAATTTATTTTCAAATAAAACAGCACTGTGTCGCACACAGGCACCGATGTGTATTTCACAGATATCTCTCAATACATCCATATTGAAAATATGAACAAGAACACCATTATTCTTGAGAGTACTGGAATTTCCTGATCTTCTGACAATGTGTTTGGAGAAGGTAATCAACTGTCCTACTCTATTCTCTTGTTTTGTTTCTGGCAGTTGGTCTTGTGTTACGGGCACTGATCTTACATGCTTTTTTCCAAACACTGCACCAACTTGCAAAAGGGAAGCCAATAGCAAGAGATGAAATAAATGGAAATATTAAAGCACTCCTAATAAAGTAGGAAATATCTGCCCCTTGATCTTATAGACCTTGTTTGAAAGCAATGAAAAATGACATTTTAATATTTGAGAATGCCAATGTGATTATTTTATTGCTGAACTTTATTTTGTTTTATTGGGCATTGCAGATTAGTTTTTCCCAACCTAAAAAGTAGAATCTTACTCTCTGACTCCTTCCCCATCTTCTGTGAAAATAATTACTAATTAGCTCCTGTCTTCTTCCTTTCCTCTTCCTCTGTCCATCTCTACTGGGATCTGTGATAGAGAATTTACGTATTTCTCCAGTTAGAAATATAATTTTTTGGGGGGCAAGGGCTATGAACCCACTTACCCTACTTTTTCAGAGTAAGGAGCGGGGGAGGGTTTCCTCTGTGGGAGCCAAGTGACTACAGAACAAGCAGGAAACAAGCAAGTTGAGTTCTAAGTTACTTGGGAAAACTACTTTTCTTACAGAGTGCTCTATGTACCACTTCTCTGATATCTCAACTTACATCCTGACACCTTCTGCAAGAAGTCATCTTCAATTATTGCTCACTCCTATGAGCTTTAAAGTACTTATTTTTGAAACTACATAGTTTAGCAACTAATTATACACGGTCTTGCATTGTTAACTCCCATGTTATAAGCCACAAATCTGGAAATCATCCTTAGATCTTCTCACACTTAAAAAAAAAATTTAATTCCCTAAGATACTATTTCTTTCATATCCTGTGTATTTGTCACCACCTTTGCATTATTACCATCACTATATTAGTTCAGAGTCTCATCAGTTATCACCCTGGAAGGCCACCCAACTGGTTTCCCTGCCTTCAGTCATACTCAAGTATATCCTCTACTCTGAACTCTCATTGGCCTTTCTAACTTACAAACTTAAATATGCCAATCTGCTGTTGAAAATTACTCAACGAAGAATAAAATCCCAACATGGAATGGTCTTCAAGATATTTCATGCAATGGCTTTTGCCAGATTGCCAAGCCTCATCTAGAGTCAGTACTGTATTCTCCCACACTACACTCTTACCTGAATAATAGACAACAGGAACACTGGATTAGTTGCAGTTATTGTAATAAGGAAGATGCACTCAAGCCCGTGTGTTTTTATGCATTGTGTTCCTTCTGTTTGAATGCCTCACTGCTTAAATTTTCCCTCCAAGTCTTAGCTAAAAATGTTCCCTCCTCAAATAAAGTGGTCCCTGACCACTCCAGTGAAACTTAGGTGTTTTTTCCTCTGATTTCCAGTACACTTTATGTATTTCCATTCTAACAAATTTCTTGTTATGCAACAGTGTTTGCAATTTTATATTCCCAATTAGAGCTTGAGGACAAGCACTGTATCTCCTCTTCTTAGCATAGCATCTAAGACATAGAAGGTATTCAATAAATATTTATAAGATAAATAAATATCGTGTCTTCTGACCTAAAATATATTGACCTGATAGCAAAGACCATGCTAACCCTCTCAGTGCCAAAATCAGTGTTGAGTGCTTGGGAGAAGCTTATTAAATACATTCTGGTAAATAGTCTGATTTATTCAGGTGACATAAACGTAAGACAGTTTGCAATTTTATTTCTTATGTTTATCATGAGATGCCCCCCACAAAAAATTAACAAAAACATGAGACTGCAGCCAAAGAGGCAGAGAGAGTGACAATATTACAAAATGTTTTATTCTCAAGAAAGGCAATTTAACTATTTTACATCCTTGAGAATCAGACAAATAGTATAATACTGATTATAAATTATTTGCTGTCATGTTAGCCCATTAAAGTATTGTTATATTTTTTTCTTCATTGTTCTACAATGAGATCAAATCATCCCCAAAACCACATGGCTCTTTAGAAAAAAAGGCAGATCAACAAATAGGCAGGACAACCCTCACCACCATCATCACCACTATCACCAACACTGCCAACACCACTATCACAATTACTACCACCATCACAACCACCACTACCACCATCACCACACCACACCACCACCATCATCATCATCCTCACTACCTACCACCATCAATGACCACCACTATACCTTCATCAATAATTCAAATGTTGGCCATAAGCATATGCTAAAGTCCAGCCTAATTCATTCAAAGCTGAGTCTCCATTTGGCAGAACTACCACCATAATTTTTTTCTTTTTTCTTTCACAAGAAATTAAATCTGAGAAAATGCTAGAGGGAATGAAATCACTGGCCTGGAAAAGCCGAGTTCTTGGCAAGCAGCAGACCGTTATGTCACTGACAGAAGGAGAAAGAATAAATAATGGAAGCGCCACAGGCTATTGTTTCTGGAAACAAGATATATAAAGTAATAGATGCTATTATCCTCCAGGTTGGACAAAACAAGGCAGAGATTCAAAGAAGGGGGACAGATGAGACAGTCTTAAAATGAACATAGCTACCAGAAGCTTCCCCCAAGGTGGAAGGTAGAAGAGGTGTTTAAGAAATAAATAAGGATTTTGCTCTCACATAAAGGAAGAAAATCCTTTGGTTTTGTTTTATCTGTAAGTGGATTTATGTGCTTTTGAAAGATGGCCTTTATTGAACTTTAGGAGAGAAGCCAAGGTAAAAAAGAGTCATGCTAACATTCCCAAAACGGCTGTGTTTCTATTCCTCTAAGGCTCAGTATGCATAATGTCCAAATATCAGATCAATCAGGAGCAAGACAGTCAAATCATTTTGCCCTTTGTAGAGTCATGTAAACAAAGAAGCAGTCTTCAAATAGTTAAAGAGAGAGTTCAGGGATTTTGCCACTGCCTCCTCCCTTTAGAGATAAACACCAAAAATACACATGCAAGTAGTAGATGCAAAAAAGAGATCCTGTAGCTTGTAAGGAACACAAGACTCTTTTAGTTTGTCCTTTGGTTCTAACACAGAACTTTACCAATGTCATGAAAAAAAAGATAGCAATCACCAATTGCTTTTTTAAAAGTAAATCTGTCTTCTTCCCTTTTATGTTTTTCTTCCTCAGTCTTTTTATAACTATCCTTTTCTGTCATTTTTTCCCAAACTTCTTCACCATATCTTTAAGTTATCCACCTAGACTCACTGAAGTAGTGTTGTCTAAACTATGAGACAGAGTTAAAAGAGTGCTGGAGCGGGGTAGGGTCAATCTGAGCTCTAATCTAGGTTGGCTGCTCTCTGTGACTTGGGGGAAAACATTTTAGCTTCTATGGACATCTATTCATGACCTAGAAAACGAACAAGTTGATCTAGATCATTCTGAGATCTAGTCCTAATTCTAATGTTTCTAGTATCTATGCTGGCAGATTTCAGCAATTGTCTTGAGGATTATTTCATTCAACAATCAATTTTGCAGTACTTATTATTGCCAGACACCAGGCTAAGTTTAAGATTAACCAAGAGGATGGAGAAGAAGAGTAATTAGTTTCTTTTGCCCAATTTTTCCAATTATTTTCCTCATATGTTTTGAAATTTGAGAAAGTTAAAAGGACGTCGAATGCACCGTCTCTCTCTGTTTTGCAATGAAACTTGCAGGAAAAATGGTGATCTTAGGCTTATGGCACAAGCAAAATCTCTGAGCGTCACCTGTGAGGTGGTCCAACTGTGTAAAGTTATGAACAAAAAGGTGAAAAGAGAAATGGCCTTTTTCCTCTAAGAGACTGACATGGAAGTCTTAGAGAGAGTAAAAAATTTTGAGAATCAGATCACATGGTGGGGAATTATATTTAGCCCGCTAGTGGGTGGTCATTAAATACCGTTGAACGAATGAAAGACTGAAAGTGAATTAAACCAAAAGTTATTTTTTTGAGACCTTTGTGCTCAGTACAAAGAAGTCTAAGACACGGTCTCTGCATTCAGCAAGAATGACAACGTAGCTGTGGAAAAATTACACCCCACAATGCAGTCATGGAAAGTTAAATAAAATATAGACTTGAAACAGTTTAAGAGAATAATTGAAAAAATATAATAAGCCAAAGATGGGTAGGATTTGAAAAATAAGGGAGGGATATATTGTGTAAGGGAATCATGAGGGCAGAAATGGTGTCATGAAGAAAGAGTGAATAAATACATTCAGTTGAAGAAGGAGAGTTATGTAAACGAGTACAAAGAAATAAAGCTGGAAATATGGTTTGTAACCAGACTGTAAAGACACACTTTGTACGGACTGAGTGTTTGTGACCCCCTCAAATTCATATCATTGAAGCACTAGCCCCCAAGTGATGGTATTTGAGGTGGGGCCTTTGGGAGGCAATTAGGGTTAAATGAGGTCATGAGGGCGGGGTCCTCATGATGGAATTAGTGCTCTTATAAGAAGAGACACCAGAGAGCTTGCTCTCTCTCTACCATGTGAGGACAGTGAGAGAGCAGCTGTGTGCAAGCTAGGAGGAGAATCCTCATCAGCAACCGAATTGGCCTGCACCTTGATCTTGAACCTCCCAGCCTTCAGAATTGTGAGAAAAAACATTCGTATTATTTAAGCCATCCAGTCTACAGTATTCTGTTACGGCAGCCCGAGTTGTCTAATGTATACTTCATCCAAAAAGCTAGTGGGAAACACTGGTTTTGAGGAAGTGGTTTTGGGAAGATAAGCAATAGTTGAAGTAGCATTTTGAGAGATTAATGTGCTGGAAGGGTGCTTGTTAGTTTATGGGAATTGAGGAGGCCCATATCCGAAGAAAGACAGACTGGTGGCGGTGCCCAGTTAGAAGGCTCTTATAATAATGAAGTGATGAGGTAATGTTTGTGGGAATCAGGACATGAAAGGAAGCATTGAACACAGGATGAGCGTGAGAGCAAGGCGTAGTGAAAACAATACGTAAACCTGGTAGGTGGTTCAGGCATGAGGTTTTAGAATCAAGTGGGATACCTCACTGTCTAGAGGTGAGCAAGGCACAAGGGTAAAATTGGATAAACAGTGGGTCAGAATTGAGAGGCACATGGAAATCAGAGTTCAAGGTAGAGTAGTAACCAGGCAGATAATTAGAAATCAGGTGGATCCATGGGCCGGCCCCGTGGCTTAGCAGTTAACTGCTCGCACTCTGCTACTGGCGGCCCGGGTTCAGATCCCGGGAGCGCACAGACACACCGCTTCTCCAGCCATGCTGAGGCTGTGTCCCACATACAGCAACTAGAAGGATGTGCAACTATGACATACAACTATCTACTGGGGCTTTGGGGAAAAAAAAAAAAGGAGGAGGACTGGCAATAGATGTTAGCTCAGAGCCGGTCTTCCTCAGCAAAAAAAAAAAAAAAAAAAAAAGAAGTGGAGGATTAGCATGGATTTTAGCTCAGAGCTGACCTTCCTCACACACACACAAAAAGAAATCAGATGGGTCCAGATAAGAGCAACAAACTTTAATCTAGGGCCAGATAGGATATACAGAACCCCAAAAAACAGACATTTTGGGATTTAAAATTTAGGAGGTACCATTAGGTAAATAAATGTTTTATTATTTAAAATATTCATGATAAGTATCCCTCAGTCATTGTTTGAGGATTTCTAGTACTGGGAAACTTTCAAATCTGAAGGTAGCTCATTCTACTTTTGTATAGGCTTAAATATTAAGAAATTGTTCTTTACTCTAAAATCAAATCTACATCTCATCCTTTTTAAAAAAGCATTGAACCTAGGTCTGTTTTCTGCAGATATTTAAAATATATTTAACTTCTGTGTAATATTCCCTCAAATAATTGAAGATGACTGTCCCTGCCTCTTTGTACGCAAAATATCTCTACTTCTTTCAAACATTCCTCGTATAACTTAGTTTCTATATTATTATACATAGAACTGAATACAATATTCAAATAGGTTCTGATGGATGGAATTATTACTGTTCTTTCCCTGAGCATAATATTTTCATTAATGTTCATATGATCATACAACACATTTGGTATTATTGGTTTATATTAATGGATATTGATCAAGATAGATCAATGAACATAACGTTTACACTTTTTACCTCTCAAACTCCCATGATGTGACATAAATGTGCATGTGTGCGTGTGTGTGTGTGTGAAAGAAATCCACGACAGACCTAGAAAGCTATCAGTAGTTCCAGCATTTTATAAAATCCTTAAAAGATTGAAATATTTGGGATCATATCATGAAAGAAAGGAAATCACAGGATAAAACTACTCGGAGCATCAGTGTGGTTTCCAGGGAACTCTAAGCTTATAGCATGGGCACAGGGAGTGATAGGCGGACAAGGAACAGAAAGGGAGAAGGTGGGAGAAAAAAACCTGATAGGAATTACAGAAACAGAGAACAGAAATAACGTCAGAGAGGAAATAATAAAAGAAAAAAAAGATTTCTAGATCTAAATAAAGTTTCCGTCTTCAAGTTGGAAGGGCCTAATGTGTGTTAAGAAGGATGTATTTGCAGTTAACCTTTCAAATGCTCAGCTTTTCTTTATATGAGTTACTAAGCCAGATCTACTTTCTTGTACTTCGACAGTGGATATCTTGAACCCCTTTAAAATTTAATTTTGGTTTAATTTATTTATTGTTCCATAATGTCAAGATCTTTCTAAATTCTGACTCCAGTATGGTACTTATTCACTTTTCCTCCTGTAGTTGCATTATTCACAAATTTGCAAATCGCGCCCACTTTGTCGTCAACGGATTGATAAAATGCTACTAGGCAAAACCTAACAACACTCTAATTGGGTAAGTTAACCTCTAAGGTCCCTCCAAGAAGTAGTTAATCTTCTCTGGATAAAATTGTTCAATCAGTTTTGAACTGCACTTTATCCTCCCTACTGTCCATAGTTTTGCCTAAAACAGATCTTGAAAAATATTGTCAAATGGCTAGTTATAATCAAAATGTACAAAATATGTGACATTCTTCTGTTATATCAGTTCAGAAACCTTGATGAAGTTTTTATTTATATAGTCTTTAGTCATGATTATTCCCAGCAATCAGCAGATGTTAATTTTCAATATGTGCCTAAGCCATGGGTCTAAACATAACGTTTGCGCATGACTGATATCAAGTTCACCAGTATGTAAGTTCTTAAATTAGTCTTTTTCTGCTTTGTGAAATATAGAGTCAACATTTTCATCTTTCCTGTGTTACGACATTTCTTTCATCCAACAGCATTTCCCAAGAACTTTGACGCTGATTCCACAAACACATCAATAAATTATTTTAACATCTAGATTTAGTTTCAACTCAAAATACAATTTAAATAGTGGTTCTCAAGTCTTGGGATATATATAGTCTATGTAAAAAAAGCAAGGTATAGACCAGTTGTGTATGCTGCCATTTGTGTAAAAAGCACGGGCGATTTTTATGCAAATTCCAGAACTTGTACAGAATTAATTACAATGTTGCCTTTCTGGAGAGAAACTGAGAGGACAACAGCCTGGAGGACCAGAGCAGGCAAAATAATGTGTTTATACGTACTTTTTCAGTTTCTATAATGTGCATCTATTCCTTTTTCAAAGGAATGGTCAAAATTGAAAAAAAATCTAGTGACTCCTAGTTTTTTGAAATTTGTGAGCCAACAAACTTAAAAATAGGAACTAACATAACATTCCTAACTTTTGATTTGATTGTATAAAGACATGACAACTTATGCCTACCATCACCATCATTTCAGTAAAACAAAAACAAAAAAATGCGAAAATTGCAAAAACAAATGAAGAAAATAATATCAGAATAAAGGACACATCTAAATTAAATAGAGTTTTATAAAATAAATTCAACTAAATTGTTTTTATTTTTCTTATTTTGCAGAAGGCAAACATTTAGGAGCCAGTGATTCAAACCACCACGGCTCTTCTATCCTAACTTTCCCTTTTTGGGCATCAATGATTATTCTGCCCTTTCTAGTTTACAGTACGTTCCCCTTCATAGGAAAATGTGGAAGCAAAACAATGTTCTCTGATTTCTATTTCCCTTTGGTTATCTACTAAAATTTTATCATATTCTAAAGGCAGAGGTCTCAGCTTTTTCTTGAGCTCTTTCTCCAAATGAAGGCTTAAGGCTATTTTTACCACCCACCTTAGTCTCTCTCTTTTTTTTGTTTTTTTTAAACATTTTAGCTCATTTAGGTATTTTTCCTCCAACAATTATCCGTCCCATTCCAAAATGTTATTCTTTTGTATTTACTTTTGTCTGTGTGGTTCACATCCCAGTTTGTATATGTGTCTGTTGAATATATGAACTTATCATAATAATGACTTCCTTAGCTGACCCCTGGGAGGCCAGTCTTAGAGGACTAAATCTGTGTGATATCAACTCAGATTAAAGCTCTTTTTTAATTCATTTTTTGTCTATAGGAGCTTCTCTTTCTTCTTCATCACGACTGTTTTAATTTTATTATTCTCATTTTATTTTGTGGACCCTTCCATTTATTTTGAGCTATTTTTTTCTTTGCGAGTATCTAGACATGTAATTTTACTTATGCCTCCTCTTCTGATTTGAAATTTCCTTTGCAAAATGTCATTATTATTATGCACAATAAAATGGCATGGCCACTCTCTCTGACAATTTCTTTTTGCCTTTATTTCACCTATCAACTTGCTTTTGTCAATGAGAAGTCAATCCCTAGTGGCACTTCCATTGACAACTTCCTCAACTTCTGAATAATGGAACTGAGAGTAAAACAAGACATTTCCTTTTAGATTGTTCTATTTAGCAAAAATTGACTCCTAAGTAATATGTAGATATTTGAATTCCCTCACCTTTAATATACGTTGTTTCTGCATCAGCTTGGATACCTGGATTAAGAAAGCATTTTGACAAGACAGTCTGAACAAATCACCCTAAACACCATTGCTTCTGTTTCTCTATTAATTTGTCATAATTTAAAAGTTCATCACAATGCTTCTCTGCATTAATTTGTAGATTTCAATACTTTAATATAATTCTTTTTTGAGATATAATTGACATATAACATTATATTATTTCAGTTTTACAGCATAATGATTCACTATTTGTAGATACTTTAACGTAATTCTTGACATAGAAATTCTACCATTTATATTACATCTGTTTTATTATAAGTTTTCCGATATCTGTAAGACTCTAGAATACCCAGAAAATAATGTTCAAATTACGTTTAAAAGTTTCAGAAGTGAAAAGAACTTAATTCCTTTTAAGGCAAGTAAAGAGTTGTGGTAAGTTTTACTCACTTTTAATAAACTGTTATCAATTATTTTATTAAATGTAGTTGTTCCATTGGTCAGAAAGGAGAGGTAAGAAAACTGAGAGATGTCACAGAGAAAAGGGAGAGCTGGTTCACGGCTGCCTGTGCTACAGACCCCTATGGACAGTATACTCTGATTAAGAGCCTATGAAGGCAGGAGCCATTCTGTTTTAATTGGCATTTCAGCTCCTTTTTTTCTCTGACTGCAAAGGAAAAGAGGTAGGAATCCAATACTTCCTGTGGGAGACTGGACAAAGGAAAAAGAAAGCATTTTGGCAATGCTCACTAGTCTCGTAATATGTTCTGATATTTTGCAGGCAGGCAATTGAAAACCGTTTTGCTCCCAGCCTTTGAACTGCCAAGGCCGACTGAGGACCATAACACAAAGGGTCCAGGCAGCATTCAAAAGGCTTATGGAAGTCATAGAATGTCAAGATTTGGGTTAGTTTTCATTGGCTCCAAAATCTACAGGAGAGCAAGAGTTAAAACTTGCATTAGAACAAGCAGAAGTAGACGTTTTCTGCTAAGTAGCAATAATATACAAATATATTTCATATAAAAGCTCTTAATTTGTTCCGAATTCTCTTTTAAAAAAAAAATATATGTATGCCCATTTCTTAGAGATTTCAATTAAGTAATACTAATATAGTTTTTGAAAATTATATTCTTATGAGAATGTTATACTGTCAGAATTTACTTTTTTTCACTAGATACACTGGGGAGAGAATTATTTGGCTAGCTACGTTTTGGCCAGCATGTACGGCCTAGCAGCAAAGAGCCAAACTTTCAAAACAAGAACGTTCTGCAAATAAAATCTATGTCATCAATGACAAAATGTCACATGGACTCAACTGAACAGTGCAGTATGCAAATGGAAAGCACAGTGAGAGGACATAAGTGCCACCAAAAGAAGAGGCTGCTTCTGTTGTAACATCTGGAACCAAGCCAGAAACCTTTAATAAACGTCTACCATGCAGGAGTCAGTCCAAGTCTCTATATACACATTGGCTGGTGGTTCTCAACTCCAGAAGCATGTTAGAATCATCTGGAGAGGTCTTTTAATTAACGCCTTTGCCTAGGTCTCTCCCAAGTGACTTTGATTTGATTGTTCCAGCTTGGGAGCCAGGCATGAGTAGTAGGTGATTCTAGCGTGAAATCAGGGTTGAGATCGCTGATGAGCCAAACCATGCCTCTAGGTGGGAAGAGATGAACCACAGCTTATTTGACTAAATTAGATTAGTGGGGAAATGTGTCTTAAATAAAGAAAAATCAATGCCATACATTAATGTCAGAATATTCTTCCTGGATTTTCATCCTTGACAACAAAATATCTGAGCATACAGGTTTTATAGGTGAATTAACTTCCTCCTGAGCTTCCTCCTAACCTCCTGCTGAGTGAGCACATTTTTCTGGCAAAGCATCCATGACCCACTGTAATGTAACCAGTGCTTTACTACTTGGCTCCTCCTGAAATGCAAGTTCTTCAAGGGTAGGGACCATGTCTTCTTTAACTCTGTTTCTTCATTGCTTATCACCATGTCTGGTGCTTATGAGATAAACACTTGATCAATAAATGCATTAATTAATAGAAAATAAAAAGAGAATAGGAAAGCATTCAGGCACCATGGTCTCCATTACTCTGGCTAGCCTCGTTCTATATTTTCTGTCTTGTCTTCTTTCTATCTTTTCTTCTTTCCTGCTCATTTCCCTTCTGTTTCTTTTTTGTTTTGCTCCTCTTGAACTCTGGGACAACGTTTTGCCTCAAAAGTAACTTTTCCTCTTTTCCCCCTTCACATTTCTGCTCCCTTCTCTCATTCTTCCTTATAATATCACAGATCCAGTTCTATTAAATTCAGCTAGCATTCTCTCTTTGTAAATACTAACATAACTGCTTAATCATAACTGTATCAAATCTATATTGCAATTTCTATCTTCAATTTACCTACAAGTGGATAAGTTCTTTGAAAGCAAGGACCGTATTTATATCCATCATAATTCTTACTGCGGTATGGAGCATATTTTAAGCCCTTAATGAATACATGTTGACTTTCAGAGGTTTAATTATTTTTCTGTAAGTGAACTCTGAGTCACTTTGAGGTGGTTTTTAGTAGTACAGAAAGTACTTTGCATAAATATGTATTTTCATTAGAACTTTCCTGGCTCTTGTAATAGGAATGCTGCTGTTTATTCCCAATACAATGCCATTCTTTAGCAGGTGAAGCATATCTTTTAAGTGTGTACTGGTTTTCTCCAAACTGATTCTAAGTACATGAAATTCTAACCCTTTCCAAAAATTATATTTCTTCATTAACTTTGACTTGAAAGCATGTTTCCACATTTAAATATGAAAAGCTTAGCAGATGACCTCTGAGACCAGGGCAGGGCTTTCTTTTCTTACTTAGAGTTTACCTAATTTTCTCCTCCCCCCACCACTCCACCCTCTACCATCCATTCAGTTACAATAATATTGTTACCCTAGAGTTGTAAAAATTTGGCTATATGCCTCCCAGTGTCACATGTCTGAGGACCTCCAGTTGTTCCATTACGTTTTAGATGTCTGAAAAAAGGTGGCTGAGAAGCTATTTTTGTTTGCGCCCTGGACCCTGAACCTCTTCTGGGATAGCACTGATGTCATGTGAACAATGATGACCCAAGTCTTGGTACCTGTCTTCCTCTCGTCCCTTTCCTCTCTGTAACTCTCTGTCCTCTCCCCTCCTCTCTTCTCCACATTAAATGGCCAGCCCTTCTTCTTCTCTGAGGTCCTTTCCCCTTTCTTCTCTTCATATTCCTTTCCTTCTACCTTCTTCTCATCTTCCTTATCTGGACCCCTTTTTCCTACCTCTTTCCTCTAATAAAGTATATCTAGATACTTCTTTCAGTTAAGAAAAGTTTGAAAATTTACTCACCCATAAATTTACATAATTTATAAATAAATGAATAAATGTATATCTACTGCTGTTTTAATTTTTACTTTAAAATGTACCCCAAAGTAGAAATTTCAAAGAATGACAAAAATTAAAAGAAACAATATCTTAAAATATTAATTTTTTATTTATTAATTGAACAAAAACTTTTTTTGCTTTTATTAAAAATGTATAATTAAAAATATTTTCAGTGGGAGCAATTTTACTGAAGACATCATTTTAAAAGTATCTTAGTAACATTTTAAAATACAATAATTTGTAGATTTGGTTCTAAGCTCAGTTTATTTCTATACTTGTGAGATTGGTTTATTGAGTCTAACACAGTGAGCTGTAAACATGAAATTATAAATATTTTATTAACCATTGGCTTCAACCGTGCTTGGTCAAATCACTCTTCACTGTTATCTTGGGGACTTCCCAGCCATTTTTAGTTATTATAGCAGTCTACTCCACATTAAAACATCCCCCATCACCTGCAGGGACTCATTCTCTGGTTCTGAGTGGGGCGGATCCTGATCTATTTGACTCCTCCTACTCGACCACGCGGAGTGAGTGAGTGGGGTGTTCCAGCCCTGGAACATTGTTTCCCTCCTTGCCCGGGTCTAGCGCCTCTTGTGTTGGGAGTAGGGAGAAGGGAAGAAGGAAAGAGGAGATCCTGTTGCACAGTTTTTTACTGCTTTACTATGTGGAGGCAGCCCTAGGCTCAGTCTCATTCTATGGGCTCCTGGCAACTCTGTCAACATGGCAGTCTCTATATGGATAATGCAGGTGGTTTTCTAGGGTAGTAAGCAGCTTTATTCCTTCTTTTCTATCTCCTAAGACCCAGTTTTACTGAAGCAGTTTTGTCTATCTTTGGCCACTGGCAATAGCTCACTGCTTCAACCTCCTCTCAGGTTGGAGCACAGCTGCTTGGTGGCCAGGTGCCAGGGTAGCCACACAGCTCCTGCTCTTCCTCTGCTGTCTGTTCTCCTTCACTTGGAGCCTCAGGAACCACTGGGATAGTATCTGTACTGTATGAGGCTGCTAGGAGCTGGGGTGGGGTATCCCCCTACCCTGAATTTCATTCTCAATGTATGCTCTGGTCCTTTTTCACCCAGTCCTTTATCAGAATGGAAAAATATGGGCACTGGTTTCTGTCTCCGTGTTCAAGCACATCCCCCACACTCTGGGGACATTGTGAAGCGCTCCTAACAACTCTCTCACCAACGACCATATTTCCACTCTGATGGAGCTCAGTATGGGCCTGCTGGATCGGCAATCCTGGAACCAGATGTTGGTACCCGCATCTCTCAGGCACCTTTATCTCAATAAACAAATTTCTTGTTACTCCCTCACCCAGACCACTTATCTTTGGCAGAGGGCACAGCCCCCCTTAAAATTTATACTTTGGGATATATTTTAATGTAAAAATTAGTTTAGTAGTAGATGCATATTTATTTATTTATAAGTTATATAAATTTACTGGTGGATAAATTCTCAATTTTTTTTTTTAGCTGAAAGATGTGTATAGAGAACACAATTAGAGGTTAAAAGCAGGGGAAAAAGTCTGAGAAAGGATGGTGAGAAGAAGGTAGAAGGAAGAGAATAGGAAGAAAAGGAAGAGGAAATGACCTCAGAGAAGAAGAGCTGGTTATTTACATGTGTAGAGTCAAGAAGAGAAGTGAAGACTCGAGGAGAGGAAAGGATGAGGGGAAGACAGGGGAGGAGGATGACTTGGATCACCATTGTTCACATGACATCAGTGCCTATTCCAGAAGAGGCTCAGGGTCTTCAGGACACAAACATCAAAAGTCTCTCAGCCACCTTTTCCAGACATCCTTCAAAGGCCAGAGACCAACTGGTGGGCCTCAGACAGGCTATACTGAGAGATACAGTCAAATTCCTAAAACTCTGGAATAATATTACTGTCAACTGAAGAGACAATAAGGACAGAGCTGGTGGCCCATTTCCTTCCTATCTCTATTACAGGACTATTTCGTGTCATTTTTGTCTCTTCCAATCCTCAGCACTTCCTTACTCATTCTCAGTCTCAGCAGATGACCTTGTTCCTTGTTCTTACAATGAGAAAAAAATGAATTAAAGAAAACATCTACATGTTCCCACTGTGCCATTTACGGAGCTACGAGTGCAGGACCCAAATACTCTGCCCAACCTTCTGCTGCCAAGGGTGAAGTCTCGTGTTCAAGCTCAGGACATCTCCCTCATTCACTAGGTTCCATCCTCTCTTATCTACTCCAAGATATCTCTCCACTGGTTCTCCTCTTCCCTCTTCCCTGGCTCATTCCTATCAGCATAGAAATGTGCTGTTAACTAATAATTTGCCAAATTCTCATTAGAAAATCAGAAGAATATTTTGAAATGACACCAGTGTAACCAGTTTCAAAACATGTCCCCAAATATCAAGTAGCCACAAAGAATGATTATTATTTTTCCAAATCAGGTGATCAAATGGTGAATATTTAGTTGTTAAACTTCTAGCTTGTTCATAAAGTATCAAAAATTAATTTGAGTTTCTTAGAGAATTGATAAAAATATTTTTCCTAAATTTATAAAGTATTTTGACTAATTAGAGATGTGGCTTCAATAAAATCTTTATATTTTAGTCTAGATATGAAGATTTCTTATGGAATAGCCAAAGTCACTGAGAAATAATAATATTTTAAAATTGGTTTCAGAAATCTACAAAACATCTCATACATTCAGTAAAAAACTTTTCAACTGAGAGGTGACTAGACACTAGATGTTTACTACAATATAGAGACACACAATCCTGGTATATGCTTTGTGGCTTTCTCAGATATATACTATCTTCTCATTGTTGCTCTTCATTTGTCAGAGATGCTAACTCATTTCTCAGGTGTCACTAATCCAATATTTTCATAGTATTAAGGATATCATTACACAGCAAATAAATATATTCCTTTTATTTCTCTGATTTATTTGTTAGCTTGTTTAACTCTCATAACTCTGACTCACTTGTAGGAGCACCCAATCAGTACCCACTTGGAAATCAGAACCACTGAGTACGTTGCCAATAATGAAACCTGGTTCCTTACTTAATAGAGCTATTTTAGAGAAAAAACACAATGACAGTTTTTGTGTTGATAGGAATGGGCTGCCTCCCCAAAGATGTGATGGAAAAGATACAGAAGTGGGCATTCAAAGCCTTGGCTTCCTGTTCCGGGTAAGTTCTTGACTTATTGTGTTGCCTACCCAACACAAATTGAAATGGAGTTTTGGCACTTGGTCTATAGGGCCAGCCAAGATGGCTGTCAACACAGGCCAAAATGCCTACTTTTTCCATTAGGCATTCCTGAGTAGACTTGGAGGAGGGAGAGTCTCTCCAGCTTTCTTGAACAATGAGTCCCAGGGCTAGCTTCATGTCACCTCAAATGTAGCCTCCAACGAGTGCATGTCCAGTGTTTGCTGAGGGCTCAGTGGAAAAAGAGGTCATCATTCTACTATTTGCACACATCCTCTGGTAAAATGGATATAATAATAACAAATGCCAAAGAAAAAACTTCCTATGGTCCAATTCCTTCTCCCTGTTCCCTGTCTGCATTGATTTTTTACTTTAGTTTACATTAAACAACCTTCTTGGCAACAATATATAGCCACAAGCAAAGGGATTGGAGTTGAGGCTCATGTGTCAGCAGCCCCCATTTATTTAATAATGAAGGATAATATGAAGATGCTCTAACAATAGAAAAGAAGTATACTAATAATTTTCAAACTCTCTGGATAGAGGGGAAGTGGGTATGTGGATAGAGGCTTCCCATCACCTTTTGCAACTGATAAGCTCTACGTAGATCTATTTTATATACTGGTATTCCGTAATGGAGGATTCCAAAACCAGATCTATTTCCAATCTGGGCTTCCTGTTACTATCTATACCCGTTAATCTTAGGTCAGAGTGAAATAGCTTTTCTAGATGACTAAGAGTTGGCACTTCTCCTTAAACAGTATGTTTATATTAAGGATCATCTAGAAAACAGTCAAACAGAAAAGAAATAGTACATAAAAAAGAATGCATAAAAACCGAGGAATAATCAAAACAAAAAGCCCACTGACTAACAAGCCTTTCTCTTTCTTCTCTCATAAAGGCCATATGCTATATTCTATGCCATTCCAGAATCCTGAAATAGACTCCGTCTTTACACGAGATCACCCTCCTTGTTCAAAATTCTTTATAAATTCCACTCTCTACGATGACAATTATAGTATCTCTCCTTTTCCTACCAAAAATCTACACCAAGGTGGAATGAGAATCTAAATCTTTTTCCTTTTGAGTTACTTCTAATACCAAGAGTCGTATAAGGATGAGAGAAGGTGCTCAATAAATATCAATGGATGCATTATCCCCACTTATTCAAGTAAAATAAAATATACAACAAAGAAATTAAAATTAAACACTATATATGGAGACAACAAGTGTAGTTAGTGTTCATGTGGTAATTTATAACACTCTGCGTAGATAACATATGTTGAATGTGCCAAGTTGAAATTCAGGCATCAAGAGAACAGTTCCTCATTAATTGTTGTCAAGATAGTTTCATGATAATATTTTTAAAAAACTAACATCAAAAGGCATAGACAGTTCCCCAAATATTAGCGTGTGACAGTAGTTAATCTAAAATTGTGCAAAACCAACTACTCAGACCAAAGACCATGCTTTCTAGGACTCCAACAGCTTGACAGAGCCAAATGTGTCTTGTTAAGAACACAGAAAGAAAAAGGCTGAGAATCCTCATGGGGATGAAATGGTAAGCCAAACCATGTTCTGTCATGGCTGTGGATATGCAGCTCATAGTTGGAATTTGATGAATAATATGCTGATAATGCATACAGTAGAATGTATCCCATGTTATTCTGCTATGAAAATTGAGACTTTGCCATTGGGGAAATAATGAGTCAAGTAGGATATGAGAGACTGAGGGCAGGAATATTCCAAGGAAGTAAATATGTACCAAGTTGAAACATCAAGGGAATAGTTACTAAAAGAGCCATTTTCACTCATATTTTTATTATTTGGCTCAGCAACATAATTTATAAGAAATGAATTAATTAATGCATTGATATGACTAGAATATAAATTATCTTGGCTAGTGAAGGAAGCAGTGGGGACACATTTCAGAATTCAATCATGAGAAATTGAGAGGAAAGGTAAATGTGTTTCTCAAAAAGGAGTTCCCGAATGTTGAAGAAAACACACGTTTAAAACTCTTTTGTGGCTAAATGGAAATTGGGACTACTGGAGCAAAAGGGAAACTGAAAAAGGGTTTATCCTGTAGTTCCTCTACCTGTGAAAATAATTAACATTCCACTAAATGAAAATTATCATAACAATCAAGACTTGCTCCATTTAAATTAATGTGCCTTGAAGAGGAGGAAACAATTGAGCATCGAGTGAGAAAAGTTATTAGTGAAAAGGGAGTCTAGCTAAAGCATTTCTTTCTATAAATACATAGCACATGTTAAAGAATTTATAATTAAACTTGTTATTATACAGACTTATTGTTACATATCAGAAGTTTTTTGAAAAGATTTTTACTTATGTTTTTGCCCATTAAAGAATCACTCATTTCTTTCATGGCTATAATTTAACCATTGTAAATTCTTGAATGCAGGAACTATTCATGGATAAAGAGAAGAGAAGAGGATAGTATGGCAAGAACACCAAGAGAGCAAGGCAAACGAAACCAGGATCAAAATGAAAAAACAACCCACCAGCTGGGAGAAAATATTTGCAAACCATATATCCGACAAGGGGTTAATCTCCATAATATATAAAGAACTCACACATCTGAAGAACAAAAAAACAAATAACCCGGTCAAAAAATGAGCAGAGGATATGAACAGACATTTTTCCAAGGAAGCTATACAGATGGACAATAGGCATACGAAAAGATGTTCAACATCACTAATCATCAGGGAAATGCAAATCAAAACCACACTAAGATATCACCTTACACTCGTGAGAATGGCTATAATCACCAAGACAAAAAATAACAAATGTTGGAGAGGATGTGGAGACAAAGGAACTCTCATTAACTGCTGGTGGGAATGCAAACTGGTGCAGCCTCTATGGAAAACAGTATGGAGATACCTCAAAAAATTAAAACATAGAAATACCTTGTAATCCAGCTATGCCACTTCTGGGTATTTATCCAAAGAACTTGAAATCAACAATCCAAAGAGGCTTATGCACTCCTATGTTCATTGCAGCATTATTCACTATAGCCAAGATGTGGAAGCAACCCAAGCGTCCATCAACAGATGATTGGATAAAGAAGATGTGGTATATATACACAATGGAATACTACTCAGCCATAAGAAAAAGACAAAATCGTCCCATTTGCAACAATATGGATAGACCTGGAGGGTATTATGTTAAGTGAAATAAGTGAGATAGAGAAAGACAAACACTGTATGATCTCTCTCATATGTGGAATATAAACTAACACACGGACAGAGAGAACAGTTTGGTGGTTACCAGGGGGAAGAGAGTTGGGGGGTGGGCACAAGAGGTGAAGAGGCGCATTTATATGGTGACTGACAAATAATAATGTACAACTGGAGTCTCACAATGTTATAAACTATTGTGACATCAATAAAAAAAATAAAAACACCAAAAGAAAAATTACTTAGGGTACTTATGAGCACTCTCTAAGCTTCTCTCCTCAGCCATGTTCCTTTCTTGTTCTGCACATCATCCCCAACTTCAACTACTAACCTATACTTTTATCCTGAAACTTCTATTCTGATCCTCAGGCACATATATCCTACCGAATACAACACAGATCTATGAGAATGCCCTAAAGGGACCAAGAAAGTGCAGTACCTAGCATACAATACGAGCAGGGTAGATTGATACTGTTAGGCCTGAAGGGGGAAGAGAAGAAAGAGATTCCTGGAACCAGAATGTAACTACGGTGAGGGCTGCCTGACAGGAACTTTGGTCTTGTAGACGGATGCAGCAATCTGTAGTGATCTGGCAGGAGAGATGAGGTAATAAATATCCTAATCTAACTCTCTTCTTGTCTTCTGATCATCTTCTGGTACCTCCCATTGGTTGAACCCAACTGGCAACTAAAGGGCAAGAGAACCCATCAATGCATGGCCACTCATCATTTAATGACAGGGATACATTCTGAGAAATGCGTTTTTTAGGCAATTTCGTTGTGCAAACATCACAGAATGTTCTTACACAAACCTAGATGGTATAGCCTACTACACACCTAGGCTACATGGTACTAATCCTATGGGACCATGGTCGTATAGGTGGTCCCTCATTGACTGGAACGTCGTTATGTGGCGCATGACTGCAGTCCATTTGGGTCAGCTTCCTGGCCACCAAGCATGGTGAAAGAGTGGGGAATGAAATATATCCAGCACATGTACCTTTTCAAAAGTCTTTCATATTTTTTCTATATTCTGGTATTCCTATATTATTTATAGTTCCATGAACTCATTGTTTATGGGGGAGAAATAAACAGAAAGAAATTCAGATAGGAAATCCATGAATATGAAGAGGGAAATGTGCAAGAGTTAGTTTGAAGAAATCAAATAAGCTGAATGAATAAGTGTAGAAGATAATACACAAGTCTATGGGAGCTTATGGAAAGACAGGTAATACGGAGGAAGAAGCTGGCAGAATTATGGAATGATTTACATTTTTTTGACTTTAGAAGTAAGATGAACAATACACAAAAGAGAGAATGGTGAAAGTTTGAGATTTTACACACAGCTAAACGTGTGTACCTGGTTTATTTGCTCAGACAACAGGTCACCTATTTTTAATAATGACATTGTGGGAGAAAAATATATATGTGCATGTAATAAGGTAAAGAATAGCAGAGACAAAGTGGTTGGCCTTGGATCATTTCCTCCCCCATTTTGATAGCTTATCAAGGTGTCACTCAGTCTGTGTTAGTACAAAGGAAGAACACAAAGTTTTCACTGATACAAGTAGCTGAGCTCTGAAGGCTCTCCCCATGTTAGACAGGCCATTTCTCCACCAAGATCCATTTCTTGTTACATAGTTGACTAGCTCAGCTTTGGCCCAAGCTCTGCTATCATCATCATGGTGAAAGGATGGAAGGGACACTGGAAAGGAAAACAGCAGAATGACCGTGCCTGTCAGAGGCAGTATCTTGCTGCTTAGAGAAATCTTCTGGCCTCCACTATCAGTCTGCAATGGTGATGGACCCATGCTGAGGGGGAAGTAGGGGTACAACTAGAAGAGAACAGGCACTGCCTCTCTGATGCTGCCGTGCCTTCCCCTGGCTTGCTTTCTCTGCCTGGAAAAATTCGCTCGTTCTTTAGGGCATACAATGCCTGCTCTGGCATAGGATTTTAAATTTTTGGTTTACATGTCTGTTTCTGCCACTGCCTCTGAGCTCTCTGAGGGCAAGAATCATACCTTTCCTCTATATTTTCACTGGCTGTCAGTTAAAGGTATTCAATGAATGTTTGTTGAACAAATTATCCGGTATGTGGCATAATTAAATATCCAATTTGATGTGAGATTTTATTAAATATGGGTTCCTAAGGATAGGTAAAATAAATTAAACCACTCATATAACCAAGATATTTGTGATCTTGGAGAATTCCATAAAACAAGTGCACCAGAAAAGCTATCTCTATGCTGAGTTGTATTTTGGGAAGCATTCATAGAAGGTAACGATACTATGAAGTCTCTGCAAGGTCCGTTTGTCAATACCACAAAGTCATCAATATTGAAACTGGCACCTAAAAATAAGAAGCCAGTCTACAAGGTGGTCAGAAGATATCGGAGAAGGAGTTTTCTAGAGTATAAACTTCTGGTCATAATGAATAGAGGATACTAGTCTAGAAGGCAGAAGACCACAGCTTCAGGATTTAAGAACTTAAGCAGGCTGAACAACGCCCTTGGCCTTCAATTCCTCTTCCGTAAAATGACAGGATTGGATTATAAGATCCTCAATCATATTTCAATTAAGTCTATAAATCAATAAAGTGAATATATAGATAATAGTAGAAAGGAGGAAGGAGGAGGAAAAGCAAGGGAGGTAAGAGGGAATAAATTAAAATACTACTTTTCAACAAATATTTTGCACTCTGTAGTGATAGAACATGGTGTAACTACAAATATTATATTTTATATTGTCATATTAGAAACAAAGAACTCTTTGTCCTATACCAAATATTGGAAAGAAATCATTGGATGTCTTCAAGGTTTCACTTGTGGGTTGTCCGCCCTTTTCTCTTTCCACATCTCTACAAGCCCTCCCATTTGCTTATGCCCTTGTTGTAGTAATCAGCCTCCCAGCCATAGGGTTCATCTCACAGAACACATGGTGGGATCCACCAATGATTGGTGTTCTGCTCCCACCGACCCTAAAGATCTAGGGTTTCAGTTCAGTGTTTAAAGAGCGAGGGAGCCAGATCCTGTGCATCTGATAGCAGAGTGATCTGAGTTGCATACAAACAGCTCGAAGGACACTATTTTCTCCTGTATCTGAGAGCCATTGAAGGAAGAGGAGAAAGAAAAAAGCCAGAAGGACAGATGGGTAGCAGAACCTGGGACACTGACAGCAGGAGGAGAGGCAAAGAATGGGTGTAGCCCACAGATACCATTTCAGTTGAAAAATATGATTTCCCTCACTAGTTCAGCTCAGCATATTGGTTAAGGAAAATGAATCAGTGCTTAAAATGATGAATGAGGGGAGCGGGAAGGAGTGAAAGAATGAATGAAGGAATGAGTGAATGAGTGAATCAATGAATGCATGAATCCACTAAAATATTGCACTTGTACAGTATTCTCCCATTCCAGATCTCAAGTTATTATTTGAGGATATCATTAGGAAATGTCAGAAAATCACTTCCCTCTGTCTTCTTCTCATATGCTAATCCCCCACTCCCTCTTTTCTCACATGCAGTCAGAGGGAAGGATAATGAACTATCAAGTGTGTTATAAATCCCAAGAAACGTAGGTGAAGTAAGCTGCAGTGATAAACCTCCTAAATCTGACCAGCCAGCCTCTCTAGCAAGTCACATTTTATTATTTTCTGCTCCAACTGTCATTTCTCTAATGCCTATCATACATCTCACACAAGATTTCAAATCATATCTACATTGACCCCTACCTTTCTCCAGACTGGGAGTTCTGTGCTAGTGGTTGCTTTACAACAAATTCCAGGTATCATCAAAATTGACAGGATTCCCTTGTAATTGATGTGTCTGGTACATTTTGTTTCATCTCTGTTGGAAGACTAAAGCTGAAGTAACAAGAACCATCCCAGCTGGATATTCCACATGGTCCCATGCAAATGGCCTCACCCAAGTGGCCCCTCTGTTTGAGGAGGAGGAAAGGAGACCAGGCTGTGGTGTGAAAGCACTGGACTAATTTGGTCCTAGTTCAGGCTCTTCTACCAATTTACTGTGTGGCTTTGTGCACCTTACTTCACCTTCCTGATGCAAACTCAACATTTATAAAATAAGAGGGTCTTAATAGAAAGGGGCAATAACCCCAACAGAAAAATGAGCAAAAAATATTAACAGACATTTCACAGAAGAGGAAACATTTCCAACCAATAAATAAAGAGATGCTCGGCCTCATTACTAATCAGAGAAATGCAGGTGAAGACCATTACGAGATACCACTTTACTCCCACTAGATTGGCAACAACAACAAAACTACAATACCAAGCGATGGAAAGAATGTGAGTGAGCATGATCCCTTCTGTATTGCTGGGGAAATTTTCCTTATAGAAAACAATTCAGCCTTGTCTTATAAAAATGAATATTTCTATTTTCTGCATCTAGTAATTCCCTGCAGTATAGGTTTATACTACAGAAACTTGATTACATTTAAAGTTAATGAACAAGTGAGACATTTATTTATCTGTATTTGTAGGGATTTAACGGTACAAAAAATAATAGACTCATTAATGAAGGAGTTAATATATGCATGTAGAGTTTTACATGTTTATCTCAGACTTTCTACAAACATCTCACTTGATCATTTAGAAAGTCAACTAAGATTAGACAAAGTTGACATTATTGCTATTTTTTTTAGATAAAGTATCAGACCTAGAAATTAAATGACTTACCTAGAGCAAGTGTGGACCCAGAGCTAGATGCCTTTTATTCCAAATTGGTACAAGAGAAAGAATGTTCAGACAGCCCCGGATTTGGATTTTTGTACTAAGCACTTGTTGGCATTAATAACCTTGGAGGAATTATTTCATCTTTCTGAGAGTCTGTGTCTTCATCTCTTAAAAAATGAGGATAATTACATCCACATTCTTGAGATTTTATGAAGATTAAATACGATAATTTATCTGCAGTGTGATAAATATTACTTTCTGACTTCTTTATCTGCTGTAATACAGGCTTCTTTGCAACGAGCCACAGACGACAAAGCCATCTTGCCAGGGACACCACTCAGTGTCTCCGTGACTAAGCATGGACATATCTTTAAATCTTTGTTCCAGTTGGCTAATTCTATCCTGCCACTTATTCTTGATGTCCTCCATCATTGCCCCAAATCAAAGCCCCTCCAGTTACTGCCCTCTTTCATTCCACCTTTGTTGCCTCTTATAGCTGCCCTCCCTTCCTTTCCTGCTCTGCAACCTCTGTGGGCCCACTGTGAACTGACTTGCCTTTACTTTCCATCCTCAAGGATGCTGCCTCCCTAGATTATCCATCAGAGACTGCTCATTCTCTCCCTCTCTCTATACCACAGGGCCTGTTGGGGGAGAGTTTTCTTACTTCTTTTTATTGTTCAAATTCTTTCCTCTTTTTTCTTTCTTTCTTTTTTTTTTTCTTGAGGAAGATTCACCCTGAGCTAACATCTGCCACCAATTTCCCTCTTTTTTTTTTTGTTTGAGGAAGATTAGCCCTGAGCTAACATCTGTGCCAACCTTCCTCTGTTTTATATGTGGGTCGCTGCCACAGCATGGCTGATGAGTGGTGTAGGTCCACAACTGAGATCCAAACCTGCACACCTGGGCCGCTGAAGCAGAGCATGCCAAACTTAACCACTACACCACGGGGCCAGCCCCTCAAACTCTTTCCTCTTAACCAAATATAAACAACTTGGTATGCTTGCCATTTAATCCTACCTCCTCTGCCACTTAGTCAAATCCATGCTCACTCAATCACTTTTTTGGAAGATTTGGGCTCTTGACTCGTGATATTCTTCTGCACTTTGATCCCATTAACCACTTGGGTGATTTAAATGTCTACAGAGTTAACCCATTGACTGTCCTAGACTAACATTTCCTTGACCTCTTCAACTCCATTTGTCCTCACTTCCACTTGACTTCAGTCATCCAATCCCATTGGCACAAGTTTAACCTTGTTATAGCTCAAATTATTCCATCTTTGAAGTCTTAAACTTTAATATTCTACTCTCTGACTCTAATTTAATATTCTGGCTCACTACTTCTCTTATTTCCAATATACTATCTTCTTAACTGCAGAGAGTTTCTCTACTAGGGCCTCTATTTTCCTGTTAGTTAATAATTTTCTTCCTAACTTCATTTTCTCATTTACATCCCTCTCTAGACCATACTTCATAGTCCATTACTTTACCCATTGGTGGACTTGGGTCAGTTCCTCCTCCATTCTGTAGGATCCTTCTTGTGAACTGTACCATTCTAGTTGCTCTGGTGGCAGAATTAACTATTGCCTGCTGCTGCAGAAAACCACCCTGTCATGAGGAGTGGAACCATAATTAAGACAAGATCCCAACCTCACTACTGTCCTCTCCATCTAAACTCCCTCAACAGCTATTTTAAACCTTTACTACTCTTCTCAGGTTTCCCCAACTCTCGCAATTGTCTCTAATCTCCTACATTATCAGGAATTGAGGCTATCAAGAGAGAAAGCCCTAATGACCCATCCTTGCTACCTATTGACTTCTCTCCAGTTGTACCCACTCTTTTCTCCTGGCTCTGTAGAGAGCAACCTCTTTTAGCTTCGTTTAACCCCACCATCAGATCCCATCCCCTCCGGCCTCCTTAAGGTTCTTAATCTCTGTTTCTCGATCTCTAAATTATAAATGAAAATAATATTACTGGGGGAAATCCTTTTCTTTAAAAAAGCAAATCTTCTTAGCAGCAATCCCAGACAGGAAGAATCCTTATCAGGTTAACAGGTACATGACATAACTGAAGACATCTCCCGGGCAGATGGCCAAATCAGCCATGATGAAAGAGCTATAATAAAATTTCCACAGAGAAGACTGTGTTGTTACTTAAGTTGATAAAAGTCCATAATAATCACTTTACTGCATGTCTACACTAACCTTTGTTATTATCAAAGTAGAAAAAACCCAAATACCTCAATTACTCTATTGTTTTTCCCTCAATTTTACATTCTGTTTGTAACATTATTTCTACCCTTCTAAAACTCCCCATCCCTAGATCTTAAGAAAATGGGAGAACTTAAGAAAAAGAGACATACACATACTCTTCTTCTAGATCAAATATCTGTCTCTTTTTATTTTTTCCCTTTCTCAGCCACCTGAGAAACAAATCATCTGAAAAACACAGCATCCTAAACTGCTTTTATAGTTGGTATTTTCTGATGTTCCAGCTACTTACTGGTCATAGACATAAGATTGGCCAAATCCTTCTTCAATTTTCTGAGATAATGATGGTTTGATCAACTTTATCACTGGGGATGAGAAACAAAAACGATTCAGCTAACATAAAATGGAGGATTTTGGGCATAAATTTCTATAGAATGAACCCAGTGATTAAACCTTTTGCTACCCTAGGCATAGAGTCCACCTTGGTTAGAAAGTAACTACAATAATTCTATTGATGGCCATTCTCTGTGTCTATAACTGAGAACCTAGAAGTTGACAGAGTGAACCAGAAGGTTCTACAGAGTCAAGAAGTGGCCTTTGAGGTCTTTTTCTTCCTCCTTAGAGGAAAACGCTTCCTCCAGAAATATTTTCAGACCTTTCTGTCTTTGATTTGATACAGATCATTATGCGAGCATTTAAAAATTGCTATGCATTTCCAGATTCAAGTGATTTATAATTATATTTACAAATGAGTAGCATCATTCTACTTGTAGTAAGTTTGAATATAATACAGCACAGAAAACAGAAGTACCAGGCAAAGGTATACACTTTGTATTGAGAGTGAATAAAAACAAAACTAACAGCACAAATGTCAATTTCCTCCACTGGGCTCTCAGTCACAAGATATCCAAGAAGAACAGTAAAGTTTATCATCACATAAATAAACATTGCTGGAAAAAATTACGTTTCCTAAAATATAACAACAAATATCAGTAAAAACTTTTTAGATAGTAAACCTTTTTAGGGAAGAGCTATATCTTATATATGTTTGTATCGCCTATTGCTCTTAGCAATGCCTGATTTGTAGGCATTCCATAAACATTTTGCAAATTAATACATAAATAATTTAATATAATTTGATCAGTTTATATCATGGATTTTAATATTGCTTCCAACATCAAAGTCTCTGAAGGCCTTCTGATGATATGATCCAAATACTTGTATTATACATTACTTTTTATATTCAGAATATTTTCACAAGCATATACAGAATAACCCTGGAGATAGCTTGCTATTCCTAATTGCCAGCTGAGGCAGCTGATCGTAAGAGTTGAATGATTTGTATGATATGGATTTAGCTAGAAGCAAAGCTGGGACACCTATCTCTGCCTCTAAATTCCCATTCTGGTTCTCTTTCCATTTCAACATACTGCTATTTTTCATTCCATATAATGCAATCTATGCAAGATCAGAAGAATTGTGCTGACTCCTGGAGGTCATTTGGGTCGATATGGAAGAATAACCATACACCATCATGTCATGGTGCTTAAATCCTTTGATCTCGCTGGGCTTGAATCTTGAACTACTAGAAGTGTAATCTTGGACAGTTATTTAACTTTTCTGATCTTTGTCTTCCTCTTCACTAACAAAAGAATAGTAATATTTTCTTATCAAGTTGTGAGGATTAGCTGAGATGCTATAGGAAATGTGCAGCATTTAGCCAGGCCCATAGTAAGTGCCCGATAAATGTTTGCTGAAGTGTAATAGTTAATATTAGTAAAAATAAGGAAACGCATTCTTAAAAATTGAGATGAGAAAGTTTCCAGGAGGATTTTCCATGCTATACATGTGACTGATAACAAGGTCAAAGTTTGATTTTTTTTCCCCATAATCCTTCCCTTTCTTCTGGTTGACCTGTCTTACCCTGCCCTCCCTAGCAACTGACACACCATTTCTTGCCCTTTCAACCCTTCGCATCTTTCTCTCTCGGCTTCTCTTTCTCTCTGGGTTTATCTGCACCCGGATATCCACGCCTGTAGGAAACTCTCCGTGCACAGCCCACTCAATGGCCTGGCAGATGTAGCTGCTTCTCCCCCAGATTCCTTCATTCCCTGCTGACAGAGGCCCCTGTTTGCACTTAGAAAACCAACTTTTAAGGTCACGTTGGTACTGTTATTGTTGCTGTGGTCGGTAAGTGCACATTCACAAAGCTGAGTCCTCCATCCGCCAGTGAGCTGGGCATGATCTTCAGTTTGGTTCTGTCCTTGTGTTTGGATATGTGTCCAGATATCCCCTTTTGTACACATGGGAAGGTGGTGTCTATATGTATTAAACTCTCTGAAAAGAGTCTATTAGCCAACCAATGCTTTTGTTTATATTTACGAGTGTGCACATTCTCTCCTTTTGTGGTATTTACTTTGAGATACTTGGTGTGCTCTGTGAGTGAGTTTATGAACCATCTTAATCTCTGCTCCATTCTTCCGCTGAGCTCCTATGAGACCATCTGACACTATAGCAATTTAAAACATGATCCTACCTTGGAAAGCTTGTTGGTTCTTATCCCCATTTTTAGGTCTTTGCAAGAATCTTTTTCTCTTGCCCTAAAATGTTCCCAGAATATAATACCAAGTTAAAGAATCACCAATTCAGGAACTGATTTTGGTCAATGAAATATTAGCTTGGCATCTGTTACCAGCATAATGAGAACAGTATGTATCTTAGAATTAGATAGGATATTTGAATTCTTCAAATTAACATAATTGGAAAATTCATATATAATGCAAAGGGTCTTAGGTTGTATTAGCAAAAGAAAGAAAAGTGTTATTCCAGTGACAGAAAGTTATGCTTCTATTGTGCTCTTTGTTTTCAATTTGGAGAGAAAACACAACTTGTAAGCTAAATTGGTTCCACCAGAGATTAAAGAACAAGTCAGGAAGCCACACTCCATTGGGATTAGTTGAAGTTGAAGCCATAGATATAATAAAAAGAGTACATAAGAAGCAATAACATGTCTAAGAGGTGATAGATTTTTTCTGTACGGCTCCAGAGACAACCTCAGTAATGGTTTGATGTCACCAGGAGACAGATGACAGCTAAAAACAAGAAAGATTCCTGATGACAGGTGTGTTCCCATAATGAGATGGGCTGCACTGCAGAATAGGGAGCTTCCCGGCACTGGAAGTGTCCACAGAAAGGCTAAATGGCTGTCTGTTACAGGAGCTGAAGACAGAGCTCCTGTGTGAGCTGGGCTTGGTGACCTCTAAGTTCCCTTCCAACCCTCAGAGGCTATGATTAAAATGGAAATGTGAATACATCACATCTCCTAGCATGGAATGAAGACTCTGACAGTAAGAGGTTAGACAATGATGTGAAGGAGAAAGACAGATTTTGAAGGGAGAGGAAAAAAAAAAGAGAGAGAAGAAAAGAACCAAATAAAAAAAATCTCCAGTGCATTGTCTGTGGCTGCCCCAGTGAGTGCCTGCAAACCAGCAAAGCATGAGGAAAATCAAAAAGGATAAAGAGATTTGGGAAAAACTAAATTATTTCTCTGCATTCTTCTTCATCACAGAGGATGATGAGCAAACCACCTACCCTGGGGTTATTCTTCTCCCTGACAGTGAAGGTGAGCCTCTGTCAAGGAGTGATGTGTTAAATGAAAGGGTAAAGGGACAAGAGAACTAAAAATGCCAGACATCACAGAGAAAGGATGCGAGTTCTGAAAGAATGAGAGAGCAGCAATTTGGGCCTCCTGACAAAAATGTGTTTTATCTTTCAAAATAGGCACTTTGAAAACTGAGTCCTGCAGGGATGCCCTGTTTGTTATTAGGTTTTAGTTATAAGACTGGTGCTGGTCCTCTGGGACCAGTGACCAGGAGCACTTCCTAAGGCATGGAGGAGGATGAGCTTCTGGAAGGTGCCGGGACACAAAAGCCTGATTTTCCCATCGTGGGAAGCAGAAATTAAGAAAACACTTGTTGCGGGCCGGTCCTGTGGCTTAGCAGTTAAGTGCGAGCGCTCCGCTACTGGCGGCCCGGGTTCGGATCCCGGGCGCGCACCAATGCACCGCTTCTACGACCATTCTGAGGCCACGTCCCACATGCAGCAACTAGAAGGATGTGCAGCTGTGACATACAACTATCTACTGGGGCTTTAGGGGGAAAAATAAATACATAAAATTAAAAAAAAGAAAACACTTGTTGTGGTTTGAAAGTTTCCAGCTCTGGCAGAGGTTGAGGACTTTCAGGGAGATGACAGTGGGTCCCTATAAGAGAAATATACTGCATTTTTTATGTCATTAGCATACTAGGTTAATGTGCAAAGACCTACACTAGGTGTTCAAAAGAAGCTGGACTCCTTGTACCCTCACTTCCTCTTGAGATTCGGCTCAATCTCTAAAGGCTGAACAAGTTTTTTCAATCGGTTATTTCAATAAAACCTCACAAGCATCAAAAAGTAAGATACAAAGGTCTACAGGTCGGTCTAAGAAACTGAGGCCTAAAGAGGTGTACTTATTAGCCCAAGGTCACACAGCTAGAAATGGACAGAGCCAAGATGTCAATGCTAGACTTTTTGACTCCAGAAATGGCACTTTTCTCTCTAAACCATGGATGCGTTTTGGCAACTATACAGAAACATCCACTACTACTGGGATATCTCTTCATCCTTACACTGGGCTCAAAGTTAACAACAAATAATAAATTAAGACGCAAAAGCAAAAAAAAAAAAAAAAAAATCTCAGTGACTATAACATGGCACTTACCTTGACTTTGCCTGGAGTTACATATGTATGTTTTTAGCAAATCAGTCCAGACATATTTATAAGTTCAACAACAAAAAAAACTACAGGAAGATATTAATAACAGATTGTAAAAATACAAACTTTTCAAGCCATGCAAAAATATAGAGGAAACTTAAATGCATATTACTAAATGAAAGAAGCCAGTTTGAAAAGGCTGCATACTGTATGACTCCAACTATGTAGCTTTCTAGAAAAGATAAAACTATGAAGACAGTAAAAAGATCGGTGGTTTCCAGGGATTGGGGGTAGGGTTAAGGGTTGGACAGGCAAAGCACAGAGGATTTTTAGGGCAGTGAAAATACTCTGTATGTATGATACTATAATGGTAAATACATGTTATTATACGTTTGTTCAAACCCATAAAATGTACAACACCAAGAGTGAACAACCACTAATGTAAACTATGCACTTTGGGTGATTACAATGTTAACATGAGTTCATCAATTGTAACTAACTACTCTGGAGGGGGTATTGATAATGGGGGAGGCAATGCATGTGAGAGGGTAGGGAATATATGGGAAATCTATGTACCTTCCTCTCAATTTTGCTGTGAACCTAAACTTCTCTACAAAATGAAGTCTTTAAAATTGGGGAAAAAAAGAAAAACCTCTCTCTGGATTGTATAGAAGAAATGTATATGGAAAGCCTACCATATTGTCCAAGATAATGTACTTTACTTTGTTTCCGTTATTGTTGTTGATTTGATGTCTCATTTGCAATAGTATAGACACCTGAATATACATCTACCTTCTCTTAACTAGCTGTAGGTTCTTAATAAATCATGTAACTTTTCAGAGTTTCATTTTCCTCATCTGATAATGATGTGGCAGGACTACCTTATGGCTTAGGCACCGTTTTGCCTTAAAAATAAATGATTCTAGATGTTGGTTGCAAACAGGTCATGAAAGATTCTGAATGTCAAGTTAAGGTATCTGGACTTTATCCAGCATACCATGGAGGAAGCACTGAAGGGTTTTAAGCTAGAGGCTGACACAATAGTGGTAGTATTTTTGGAAGATTAATCTCATAACAGGATGCAGGATGAATTGTACTAAGAAAAGCTTAGTGGTATGAAGTTCAGATAAGAGGTGAATGCAGTAAACCCAGGCCTGAGCAGATAAGGAGATGAACCTGAGCCCTGTCCTGGAGTCTTTATGTGGGACTATATTATTAGCTGGGCAGGGTCAAATCTCTGCTCTACTTGGCAATCCTTCAAATGTTAGGGGGCAACATGCTTCTACTTGGTTCCTGCTTGTTCAGTTCAAACTTCCTGAGCTGTATCAGCTCATCCTGAAACGAGCATTAACTAATGGGTAAAAGTGTTTCAAAGTCAAGCAGACATCTATCACTTATTGGTTGTGTTATATAATCTTTCTAATTCACAGTTTTTTTCATATGCAATATGAAAATTATAGTATCTAACTCCTAAAGTTTTTATAAATGGGATTTTAACAGGATTGAATATAAATGCTTTAGTTCATGGTTGGGAGCTTAATAAATCTTCAACAAATAGGGATTTATTATTATCTTCATGCCATCCTATTTGTATCCTCAGGAAATATTCTAGGTTGTAATTGCCTTTCTTAGTTTGTGACTCAGAATTAACGGTGATAATCATCGTGGTTACCTAATTTTGTGCCAGGCCCCATTTTGAGCACCTGGGCTATGCTATTAAGTAAGCCTCATAATAACTCTATAAGCCATATATAAGCCATTGTTTACTCCATTTTGCAGTTGACAAAACTAAGGCACAAGACAATTAAGTATCTTCCCCAAAGTCACACAACTAGAAGACCGTCACAAAGCCAGGATTTCACCAGTCAATCTGGTACCAGGGTCTATGTCCTTAACCACTATATCAGGATTCCTCTTGAGCAGTGGTCTGTCAAAGAGGGTGATACTGTTACTGCTTCTTGTTCAGGTCACTTCCTGAGATTGTATTCATGGCTTTATAGCATCTGAATTACACCACGGATATTCTGATTTTGTCATCAAATTAAGTCACTCTTTCATACAAACTATATCTTCCTCATATCTGGTTTATTTTTTGAGCCTTAGTGTATAATATTGTACTTATTATCTTAAATATCATAGAGTTAGTTTGGGCTCATTATTTAAACCTACTGATGTTGCTTAAATTTCTGATACTAAATGGTAAAACTACACTGTTCAGCTATGATTGTCTATAAGATAGTAAACATTTTTTTCTGGGTTTCCTCTGAGCCATTAATAAATGTATTACAAAACATAAGAAACAAATACAGAACAAAACACAACTAGTGGCCTGTTCCTAGATAAACACTGACATGCAATCAATATTCACTGGATATAATTGTACAACCAGCTATGAACTCATTTAAATAAGTCCTCTTACATTTCATAATACTTAATTTTCATTGTAAGTATAGCTTCTCCTGTGAAACTTTATCAAATGCCAACGTAAAATACACTAAAATGTGCATTTTATTCCTTCCACTGAACCAGTTGTGTGACCTTTCCTTAATTCCGTTAACTTAAATGAAGCTCTGTCTCTCCACTCGAAAAATGTAGATAGCAAGTCCTGCTATACTTATTTTTCTTACTTTTTTGGTTAGAGTCAAATTAAAGAACATCTAACATTATTTACTTGATATTTCAATCCCGTAATTCTATTTTAAAGAGGAAAATGTAATAATGTTTACATAGAATGCTGACATATAAAAATTCCTTTTGCATATTTTTTTCTCATTTAGTCTTCACAACAACTATTTGCTGGGTAGAGAAAATAATATTATCCTTACTTTACAGATAAAGTAACATTGAAGCTTAAGAGGTTAATTTCTGAAATCCACATAACTTGAAAGAGGCACAGCTCAGTCTGTTTAACCCAAGTACATATTATTGTTATTAAAACCAGTAAGGCCCTGAATGAAATTACAAGTTAAATAGGCTCCACACCTGTGTAAGCCTATAAAAGGAGAGACAAAATAGTCATTCTTTCTGAAAGGAAACAGAACTACTTCTCTGAGAGGGAGAAGAGTCATGGGATTTATGTTGTCTTGTTAGAGAACCTGTGAGGCAGTTTCCCTTTTGCTGCTGCTTCCTTGGGGACAAGTAGGTTGATGCCTGCGATGGCTAAGTGGATCTGAAACTAGGAGATAACTTCAGGATGAAGTTGTGAAAGGAGACCAGCAAAGAAATTTCCCTAAACTAAAATCATCATCTCTAGTGATCCTGCTCTTAGAATTGGAATTATTTAAACATTAAACAGCTTCTCAAGCTCTCTTCTTTTAAAAGTTTCTGAAGCCACTAGCCAAAGGCCTAATAACACAGCTACTCTGAGGGAAAAGCAGCCTTCCAAGCAATGGACTATTCCAGAGTAGCATTCAGATCCTGACAAGAAGAGGAAGCAAGGGCCAGGTCACCTAAATCTATACCACACAACTGGCCATTTCCCAATTCCGGAAATGCCTTCCGTGCTCCTCTCAAAAAGAGTGAAGTCCAGCGATCCAGTTACATTCCCAGCCCTGCTCATGACAATGTCGATGCTTTTGCACTCATCATCTTGAAGCTGTCAGGCTCAATTCATTTTTATTTCTGGGACAAACCCAATTAGAGAACAATCACAGGAGATCCTCTCCCATTACACATCACGCAAGAAATGTCATCATCAACCATGTGTTTGGTGATGAAAGAAAACTTGGGCTCTATTTCCCCTTTTCAAGTGATGTGCAATGGTCATGTTTGATGTCAGAAGTGTGATTTCAAGAACTGTTTCTCTATTTTTTCAACCCCGTCTCATATATTTACGTCAGTCAAAAGAAAATTCTTCATGCTTCTCCATTTGGGTGAGCATATAAGGCTCATTTTCTCATCAACTTACTTGAAAACCTAATTATACTGAACCAGATGTTGTATATAACACCAATGGATGTGACAAGCAGTTGGTTTTTGACAATGACACAAATGTCAATTCAAACTGCTCAGGCTCTACCCTGGGAGCTGGAGTCCAAAGCAATCAGAATCATTGCCTCATCTCTTATTTTTAGCTTATTAAATAAAAAAGGTGACCAAATGGTGAATGTACTGTAATATAGTACATCTGCATGCAAGATAGATCTTAGAAAAATTCTTGATAGTTAAAAAAATCAGTAAGAAAGAAAATAGTTTTATTAAATTCTGAAGTTAATTCTTATATTCAGTTTGGCTTCTTGCTTATATATAGGAATTAAAGTGAGAAAAAAGGAATTTTTATGAGAGCAAAAATTCTTCCTAACCTAAAGTTGTTCTAACTGCCCTGAGCCAGTATGTTTGAGTTGCTGAGGATTATAACTTCATTTATGTGGCCATTGAAAACCATGATCATTCTTTCTATAGATCATTGAGTAAATCAGAAAAAAATATATCAAATTCTACCTATTTTCATTCCAGTCAAAACCTCTGCTTTAGGCCAAGAGACAATAAGAAAAGCTGAAGTATATTAGTATTCAGAATGCAGTGAAGTGCGATGTACTCCTAGTCTATATCAGTGGGCTTGTAAGAGACTCTATTCACGTTGACTAGTTTGATAGAAACGGTTTGATCTTGGGACTTGAAGGCATGTGTGACCTTGATCTGTTTGAAATAGAGCAGATTATAGGAGAGCAGTAATGTAAAGTCTCCAGCTATATCCAGACATCTCAATTTAGGGCCTTTTCAACTTATAAATAAAGCACGTAGAGATATAAAGGGGTAATATGGAAGAAAATGCCAAATGTACTTTAGAATCTATATAGAATTGTTGCAGATATTTGAAAATTATAATTGATTTGGTTCTGATTACAAGGTAACTGTAGAAAACTTAGAAAATGCAGAGAAGGAAAACAAAGAATGACCGCTATACTTAAGGTCTGCATTACTTCAGTTCTTCATCTCTGTGTATACACAAAACTCAGACACACACACACAGAGGATCTTAAGTGATTTAGCTATGACTGATCTGTAGTCTGCGATGACTGATTTATAGTTTGAATTATGTCATTCATTTTAAGGCAATTTTTGCATTAACATTCAACTAACCTATTTGTAGGTGCCTATTAATCACCTATTACATCCAGCTATAGTAAGTACAATGTGTTGTGACATTTGTGCTTTCCACCTTTGTTCCTGACTACAGGAAATTCAGAGATTGGGTGGCACTGTAAATATTCTGTTTTCTCTACTTGTCTCCATGTGAGTATATACATATCTTAATCTAAAGTATGTCATAGGCAAAGATATTCAGACCATCAACTATAGTAGTTAACCACTTACTTGCTCTTAGGAGAGTACACGGCATTAGCAAGAGACATTATGTCATATATGTTAGTATATTAGACAGTCATTTGTATCATGTGGCTGGACTGATGATGCAAAATCCTTACCCAACCCAAACATAGATTTTAATCTTGAAAGCAAATTTTTTGTCAAGAGTTCTGAATGCAACACCAGTGTGAAGGTGCAATATACACTGAAATTAAACACCACCCTCCCAGTGGTAGAGGAAGTGTGGTGTCACGGTAAGGCAGCACAAAGGGAGCAATCACAGTGTAAGTATTTTTAATGTAAATATCAATGAGAGTTAACAGTGGAGGGTCTCACTTTGGGTCAGACCCAAATATTCTGCTTTCTCAGGACAAAGTTTCCAGAGGACAAATGTTTAGGTGAAGAGGAAATGCGCTGTTACCTGTCCTAATCTAGCCAAGTCCACCATAGTCTCCCAGGATATGGACACTGACATGAATGCCTGAGCCAGTCTTGAAGGGGTAGTGCTACTTTTTGATAAAAATAACAATTGATGTTATGAGCTTGAAGATGGCTTCCTGCTTCTAATGTAACTTAATCTGATAAAAGTAAGGGAGAATTGCAGGGTGGGGTCACCTAAGCAAACAGTACATTCTGGAATAGTGCCCCAAAGGACTTTAGACTCAATGAGAATGGCTGCACCCAGAGAGGACAATTCAGAGTTCAAGACAGAGTCAATATGTAAATCTCAGTCCCTATAGTTGAGTTTCTTCTTTATCCTTGTTTAAACCTCACTATTAAGTTTCAGCTGCCTGATACTACCTACTATTTTAATCAAATCCAGCTTGATTTCAAATTATCATCCAATCTACCGTTTCATATCAATATTATGCACTCACCCCATTCTAGTACAGTCCTTTCTTGGTACCAAGGAGGGGATTGGTTCCAGAACCCCCATGGATACTAAAATCCATGGATGCTCAAGTTCCTTATATAAAATAGGATAGTATTTGCATATAACCTACGTACATCATCTCATATACTTTGTCATCTCTAGATTACTTATAATATCTAATACAATGTAAATGTTATGTAAATAGCAGTTATACTGTATTATTGGGGGAATAATGACAAGAAAAAAAAGTCCGTATATGTTTGAGACAGATGCAAACATTGTAGGCTTTTCCATTTGTGGTTGGTTGAATGCACAGATGGGGAATCTGCAGATACAGAGGGCTGGCTGTACCTCCTTTAGCCCATGCATTTCCTGACTGCTTTCATAATTGATACTGCATGCTTTATATAAGAGAACAGTTTTCCATATATGTACAGGTCTGTTTCTGAGGTCTCTATTTTATTCTTTTGGCCAATTTGTTTATCCTTGCACAGGAGTATAGTGCCATAATTAATATAAATTCATAAGTCTTAATATCTGGTAATGCAGAAATCTTCAGTTTCTGTGGCTCTTTATTATTCATGAAAATTTTAGAATTTGCTTATAAAGTTCCATGAAAATTCCTATTAGATATTTTAATTAGAATTTCACTGAATCTAAAGCACAACTAAGGGAGAATTGATATCTTTAAAATACTATCTCCCTAGCCTTGAATATAAATCTAATCTCCACTATTTAGGTCTTTAATGTGTCTTAGAGTTTTCTGAGTTTTCCTATTCGTGTCTTGCAATTATTTTTTATATTTGTTTCTAGATTATTGAGAATCTCTGATACTATAGTAAATAATGTCCTCTTTGCATCTATGTTTTCTGGTTATTTGGTTATTCTATGCTGAGGCATAGAAAGGCGATTTCCTTTTGGCATATTAATCTTTTGCTCAGCCACCATACTATGAACTATTCTATTATTTCTAATAATTTACCTGGAGATTGTATTGAGTTTTCTATTTAAAAAAATCACATTATTTGTAAATAATAGCAGTTTTACTTACTCCTTTCTAAACCTTATCCTTCTAATTTCTGTTTTCTTGTTCAATACGCTGGTCAGGACCTCTATAAATTGTTAAAGTGATTGTGATGATAGTGGACATCCTGATTTCATTTCTGATACCAAAGAAAGCATTTCTAGTGTTAAGAATATCATTTCTGAAATGGAATGTCACCAGATACCTGGCTCATTGAGTTTTATCTCTTTTACTAAACTGCAAGCTCTTCAAAGACAAGTGCTATTTCTTGTGTGTTTTTATTTCTACATTGCATAACATAGGGAAAAAGAGTTTACAGAATCAGGCGTGACATCTAAGCCAGCGATGTTCAGAAGCAGTGATGATGTCTCCAATCTAGATCATGGGTAACCAATGTTAGCGGTGCCTCCAGTGTTGACAAAAACTATGGCTGCTCAGTTCTTCCTGTTAATGAGTTCAGAAGAGTAATACAAGGCTAAAACATTTGACCTTACTTTTACATCAATGTAATTTTTTTCAAAACTTTAAGTCCAATCATTTTTATTTCTTTAAGAAATGAATGTAGGAATAACATAGGATAAAGAATTACAATAAAAGAATGCTTGCTCAGCAATGATTAACTAAGCATCTTTTTCATTTTAGGTATTGTACTAAGTGCTGGGTATATGATGAATCATAAAATAATCTTAGTTACAAAGAATTTACTGTTCCTTTAGGGTAAGTTTCTCAAACTTGATTGCATATTAACATCACTTGAAGAACTTTTAGAATATTTTGATGCTTAGACTGCACCCCATACCAATGAAATCAGAAACTATGAGTGTGAGATCTAGGGAGTATTTTTTTGAAGCTCCTCAATGATTCCAACGTGCAGGCAAGGTTGAGAACCACCTGAGTTAGGGTGTCTGAGCATATAAACTAAATATTTCCCAACTTTAGACTGTACAACTTAAGTGCTAGTGGGATAACAGAGATAAGAAATAAAGTCTAGGACCTTGAGAAAATGGTAGAGATGGATTGTGTGTATCATATCTAAGAAACCATCGCCTAATCCAAGGTTACAAAAATGTATTCCCATTGATCTATGTGTCTACCTTTATGCCAGCATCACATTGTCTTGATTACTTTAGTATTCTAATAAATTTTGAAATAGAAAGAGTGAGTCCTTCAACTTTGTTTTCATTTTCAATATTGTTTTGGCTATTCTGAGGCCCCTTGCATTTCCATATAAATTTTAAGATTACCTTGTCAATTTCCGCAAAAAGACATCTGGAATTTTGATAGCATGTATGTTGAAGCAGTAGATCAATTTGGAAAGTACTGTCATCTTAACAATATTGTCTTCTGATCCATGAGCATGGGCTATCTTCCCATTTATTTAGGTCTTTCATTTATTTCAACTGTGTTTTGTAGTTTTCACAGTAAAATTTTGCGCTTTTGTTAACTTTATTTCTGAGTGTTTTATTATTTTTTATGTTATTGTGAATGGATTATTTTCTTAATATCATTTCGGGTTTTTCATTGCTAGTATATAGACGGGCAATTTTTTTTTTTTTTTTTGTGAGGAAGTTTCACCCTGAGCTAACATCTGTTGGCAATCTTCTTCTTTTTTTTTTTTTTGGCTTGAGGAAGATTAGCCCTGGGCTAACATCTGTGCCAATCTTCCTCAATTTTGTATGTAGGAGGCCTCCACAGCATGGCTGATGAGTGGAGTAGGTCCGTGTCTGGGATCCAAACCCATGAACCTGGGCTGCTGAAGTAGAGCGTGCGAAACTTAAAACACTTGGCTACAGGGGCCAGCCCCAAAGTGCAATTTTTTGTGTGTTCACCTTGATTCCTGAAACCTAACTGAGCTCGTTTATTAGATCTAATAGTTTTTCAGTGGATTCCTTAAGATTTTCTATATAAAGAGCATGGCATCTCTAAATAAAGATAATTGTACTTCTTCCTTTACAATGGATACCTTTTTTTTTTTCTTCCTTGTATAACTGTCCTTGCGAGAACTTCCCATACAATGTTGAATAGAAGTGGACATTATTGTCTTGTTCCTGATCTTAGGGGGAAAATATTCAGTCTTTCACCATTAGGTTTAATGTTACTTGCATTTTTTTCATGGATGCCCTTCATGAGGTTGAGGACGTTCCCTTGTATTCCTACTTTGCTAAGTGTTTTTTATCATGAAGGGATGCTGAACTCTGTCCAATGCTTTTTCTGCATTTATTGAGATGATTATGTGCTTTTTGTATGTTTTATTGTTTTGATGTGGTTTATTACTTTAACTGGTTTTTCAGATGTTAAAGCAATCTTACAATCCTGAGACAAATGTCGCTTGGTCATGATGTGTGATCATTTTTATATGTTGTTGTATTCAGTTGCTAGTATTTTATAGAGAATTTTTATGTCTATATTCATAAGAAATGTTGGTTATAGTTTTCTTGTGATGTCTTTGTCTGGTTTTCATGTCAGGATAATACTGGCCTCATAGAAAGGGTTGGTTAGTGTTCTCTCTTCTTCTGTTGGTAAAGAATTGGTACTAATTATCCTTTTAAACATTCGGTAAAATTCACCAGTGAGGCCATCTAGGCCTCAGCTTTTCTCTATGTGGGATTTTTAAATTACTGATTCTTTCTCTTTTCTTGTTATACATCTATTCAAAATTTCTATTTCTTCTTGAGTCAGTTTCATTTGTTTGTATTTCTAGGATTTTGTCCTTTTTACCTGTTATCTAACATGTTAACATACAGTTGTTCATAGTATTCCTTTATAGTTCTTTTATTTCTGTAATGTCAATAATATAAATTTTGAAGCAGCTTATTATTTTTATTGTAGTTTTATTACTATTATTATTTTACTAAATGAAATCTACATAGATCACCAATGTATAAAATTGATAAAGAAGGAGCTCCTCCAAAAATCTCAGTGGCTTGATCTCCTTGTCCTCTGTGGGGGCTTCTAAAGCAACCCTAAAAACAACCTTATAAGTCTACAGAACACAATTTGAAAGTCTTTTGTGTAGGGCTAAGCATTATAAATTTGTTTGTTTTTCTTTGTTTCTGATCAACCCACTGAACTTTAGGTGTATCCAGGATATTTTTGTTTTGGGATCTGGATATCTGGACTGGAAATGTATTCTTCAGTCACTTCTCTGGAAGTGAAAATTGAAGGAAGACATTTAAGCGGTTAAGAAAAGAAATGCAGTCTTCAAAGGGTCAGGTCAAGGAGGCAAGTCTGGACAGGTGTAAGTCAGGTCTGAAAAGTCAAAGGGGGGAAAAAGAGGAGTGTCCAGGAATGCACAACATTATAAAGAAAACAGGAAACAATTTTGAAAAGATCTTTGATTTTAGTATCTTAGTAAAATATGGTGTTTTGTATGATCTACAATCACTGTCACCAACGATAAGTATCTGTCCCTTTAGGATGTCCCTCACTTGGCCTCCTCTCTGACAGTACCCAAAGGCATCTTCATAGTCCAGGAGCTTCTTGTCATTTCTATTTGTTGCCTTAAGCTGCTCCTGCTGCTTTGATGCTTGGAGCTTGCCACTTTAGGAATCAAAATCTTTATCTCTTAACTGCTATACTTAGTGCACTATCTCTCCCTGGTTTCAGCTGTTCCTGCTGTGAATTTGCTGGATCAAAAATCCCTTTCTGTCTTTGTGCCCCAAGTAGTTCAACTACATTGAAAGCTGAAGTATCATTACTTCCCAATATAAATTCTCTTGTGAGAAAAGACACATTTTTGAATTTTTTTTCTATTTGTTATTTATACCCACTTCCAGAAAGGTTTTGAAGATGTTTATAAACATTAACCGTGCACATAGCTAAGCTGCTGAAACCAAGAATGAATTAAAATGATCCTGGTAATATATAAATAAAGAGATAATTGTACCAGAAAACTTAGGATAGGATAATTCCTGTGACTGAACACCCTATTAAATCCCAAGACTCCTACAGATAAAGCATAGTGGGCATATGGGATAAAGGCCTTTCTGGCCATTATTTTCTACTGTGTAGCCAATGATAATTTTAGTTGCAGAATTAATATATAAGCCAATAAAGAATCTCCTAGAGAAGTATTTCTCAAATTTTAATATGCAAACAAATCAGCTAAGAGTCTTATTAAAATGCAGATTATGATTCAGAACATCTGGGGCCTGAACATCTGCATTTTCAACTAGATCCTAGATGAAGCTGAGGCACAATAAGATCTTTTTGCAATCTTTACTACTGGCTCACCCGTATGGCAATGCGGCAAAGAACAATAGCAAAATTTGTCTTTCTTTTTAAATACCAAAAGGAAATTATAGCCCTAAAATTAAAGATGATAAAAAGAAAGCAAAAAACAAATAATCTGGAATTTTAATTGCTGAGTTAATAATACCCCTTCTGGGGCCGACCCCGTGGCTTAGCGGTTAAGTGCGCACGCTCCGCTACTGGCGGCCTGGGTTCGGATCCTGGGCGCGCACCGACGCACCGCTTCTCCAGCCATGCTGAGGCCACGTCCCACATACAGCAACTAGACATGCTGCAACTATGACATACAACTATCTACTGGGGCTTTGGGGGGAAAAAAGAAGAGGATTGGCGATAGATGTTAGCTCAGAGCCGGTCTTCCTCAGCAAAAAGAGGAGGATTAGCATGGATGTTAGCTTAGGGCTGATCTTCCTCACAAAAAAAAAAAAACCAAAAAAAAAAACTGAAGTCAAATCATCTCATTCCAATGCTTGAAAAATTGCAATGGTTTGCCAGTGTACTTTAAAAGTATATGAATATTGGGGCTGGCCCGGTGGCGCAAGCGGTTAAGTGCGCGCGCTCCGCTGCGGCGGCCCGGGGTTCGCTGGTTCGGATCCCGGGCGCGCACCGACGCACTGCTTGGTAAGCCATGCTGTGGCGGCGTCCCATATAAAGTAGAGGAAGATAGGCACCGATGTTAGCCCAGGGCCGTCTTCCTCAGCAAAAAAAGAGGAGGATTGGCGGATGTTAGCTCAGGGCTGATCTCCTCACAAAAAAAAAAAAAAAAAAAAAGTATATAAATATTAAAATTCCTTATTAAAAAAAAAAATAATACCCCTTCTCATTCAAAATGCATTTCATACTCTTAACATACATTTACCTTAAGATTTTCAAGTATGGTGAGTGCAAAAAAATAATAGACAATAGGAATGCCACATAAAAAATCATATAAGCTCAAACAAATAGACTACAGCTCTATCTATCAGCCAGAGTAGTAGATAAAGAGGAAAAGTACAGTGATTTGAAAGCCTAAGCCTATCACAGGTACCTTCTAGATTGACAAAATAAAATGTTTACTTAGCCACAATATGCAATTTTGTCACTGGATGGTGGGAGGTACTATTTATTTGTTGAATAAAAAAATAAATAAATAAATGCAAAATATGAAACACATTGTTCAGAAAATCTATAAACCAGATAGTCTAGGATTGTATTCCTTTAAATCTGTGTTATAAAAACAGAAGTAACTTTTTAGAAATAAAGTTCAGCTAGATTGTCACTGCTACTCGTGCTCAGTCTTTATTGTCAAAGTTTATTTCTTTGTTCTGATTGTTTCTCATACATATCATATATTGAGCTTTCTTTTAACATACCATCTGACAATTTCTGTCATTTAGTGGAACATCCAGTCCATTTATGTTTAGTGTAATGACTAACAGACTTGATATTAATTCTTCCTTTTAATTTGATTAGTATTTATTCTCCTTTGTGGTTTATTCCTTATCCACTTTCTTATTTTTGCTGACTTGATGAATACTTTATTCATTCTACTTTTGTCTTTGTTAACTTGGAGTTTCATTACCTCTCTCTGACTAGTAAGCTTCTTTTTTCCTCAATAAAGACACACATTATTACACTATTATTTGAAAACAGAATACCAAATATTCCACTCCTCCCTCAATTTATTCTGTTCATCTGTTCTACAATCGTTTACATTTTCCATGAGTATCTTTCTTCTCTCTACAATTCAGGCTTTCCTTGTTCAATTAACCCACAGGTTATCACCTCCTATGCAATTGGAAGCTCTGGTCTGAAAGGGATAAATTTCAGAATGGCAAGAAGGAAGGAGGAAATAAAGGGAAAAGTAGGAGTGGTCAAAAGTGGGACTCCTTCTTCTTCCCAAGGCCTGAACTTCCTGAAAGAGGCTACCCTGGAACCTGGTAGAGGTGAGGAGATGGCTACTATATGTCTTTATCTCCAGCTTCCTTGAGTTGCTGGCGAAAATTTGGGTGGGCTGAGGCAGAACATATAACCTCCTCAGGTAAATAGCTGTGTCTACAAAAATTAAGAGGCAAGATATGCATTTCCTCTTGCTCTATTCAGAAAAACTATTGTGCCTTTGGAGGCAAAGAAAGAGTTCCAAGTTTTTAATTTGGCCCCAAATTAAGAAGTTTGGAACCTCCATACTGTTTTCCACATCAGCTATACCAATTTACACTTCCACCAACAGTGCACAAGGATTTCTTTTCCTCTACATACTCACCAACACTTGTTATCTCTTGTCTTTTTGATAATAATAGCCATTCTAACATGTGTGAGGTGACATCTCATTTTGGTTTTGATTTTCATCTCAATAAAGCTGAAAAAAATTAAGAAGTTTGGCTTAATTCAACTAGTAAATTTGAAGCCACTTCCACAGAACAAGTTGGTAGGAGAAAAAGTAAAAAGACTACAGGTTCTACACTTCCATCTATTGAACGTGGAAAAAGATATGATGTTGTGATATAGTAAGAAACATAGTTTTGGTCTTTGTTCCCAGTTCCTGGCACAAGAACTTCTAAAAACCTTGCAATTTCTAAGTGATAGAGGTGATAGGAGCATCTTTTGTTCTAATGAGACAACTCTTGGTGAGTCCTTACATAGCTTCAGGCTGGGGGCTGGTACCCAGAAAGACCAAATGTTGATTGGAAGCTTGGAACTTTCAGCTCCACTCCGCAACCTCCAGGGAGAAGACAGGGCCTAGGCATTGAGTTAATATTCGATCACGCCTATGGGATGAAACCTCCATAAAAAACTCTAAATGACAGAGTTTGGAGAGCCTCTGGGTTGAGGAACGCATCCACATGCTGGGAGGGCTGCATACTTCAACTCTTTAGGAACAGAAGCGCCTGAGCTTTGGATCCCTCTGGATCTCACCCTATGTAACTCTTCATCTGGCTCTTTGTTTTATCCTTTGTAATACACTTTATAATAAACCAAGCATAGTAAGCAAGGTATTTCCCTGAGTTCTGTGAGTCACTATAGCAAATTACTGAACCTGAGGAGGAGGTCATTAGAACTGCAATTTATAGCTGGCCGGTGAGAAATATAGGAGGCCCAGGACTTGTGACGGGCATCTGAAGTGGGAGGAAGTCTTGTGAGGCCGAGCCCTTAACCTGTGGGGTCAGTACTAATTCCAGGTAGTTAGTGTCAGGATTGAATTGAATTGTAGGATACCCTAGTAGTATCTGGAGAGTTGGAAAATTGATTGGTATGGGGGAAAAACCCCACCTACACACATTTGGTGTCAGACTGTTGGAAGTAAAAACAATTCATAAAGCAGAGAAGTCCTTCGCTTCATCCTGTATTTCATGCACATGATAGAATCTAAGAGGAGAAGCTCTTTGCCTCGTGGTCCTGGATCAGATACAGCCAATAATCAACATCAACGTTTACAGTGCTTTACTCCTTCAAGAAATACATCCACATACATTTGTATTTCATCCTCACAGCAGCCCTTTGAGATAGGTGCTATTTTTGTTTCCATTTTCATCTCAAGTTACATAATCTTATTCTCAGAGGTTAAGTGCTTTACCCTGAAATAGAAGCCAATAAGTGGTTTAGTTGGCATTCAAACAAAATATCTGATTCAAAATCATGGGCTCTTTCCAGTACAGTATGTAACATTGTCAAGAATGGTATAGCTGCAGCCTCTTTGCTCTATAGTCTTGAAATCATGAGTGAATTCTTCTCTGAAGAATATTTACTAAATAATCTCATTTAGAAAGAAATAGCAGCTAGAATAGCCACATTGCTAACTCAGTCAATCAGTTCCATTATTCATGATGAATACAAGTAAAGTGGGTGAATATTAAAAACATTGTTTCCTCTGATGTTTTGAAGAATTAGGAAGCATGTGACTGTGCTCCAGGATCAACATCGCATGGGAAGTGCAAACTTCCCCCCTTAACATTCAGATAATAACTGCTACAAGCTATTGAATATCTACCCCTTTCCAGTCTCTATGCTAGATACTTTACATATTCCGTTTACTTTAAAATCCAACAGAGGAGATGTTGTTATCCTCACCCTACTCATGGGAATCATGAGGCTCAGACAGGTTAAATAAATTGTCTAAGGTCACACAGTCAGCAAGCTGGGATTTGATCCCAGGTTCAACCATTATAGCAACTTATAGCAACTTTTTCTTTCTCTGTTTCTTTCTCCCTCTCCTTCTTCATCTTTTTTGGCTCACGTTTTCTTATTCTTACACATTTGCTTTTCCCTTTCCAGATCCATTCTGCAGCACAAGGTTCTGTTCAGCAACATCATAGAACAAGAAATAGTTTTGTTTCTGGGAAAAGATCTGGGATATGAAATGTAAAGCTTCATTTCTACTCAGACTAATGAGAATCCTCTGTACCCCAGCATGATAGCATATCAGAGAAATATCCCAGAATTCATCATTCTAATTTCAGGGTATATAGCATGAGCTTACTTCCTAGGAGTAATAACCAACTTAAAGTAAGATCCTTGTTACATGGTGAAATTCTCTACACAGAATTTAAGAATTTCCACTGATATGCTGTATATAAATTTCCTACTAGTGATGAGAATGACAATGAGGGTGTACCTGATTCCTCTGAGAAATAAAACTCTATTTATCCTGTTTCCACACTGACCTCAAATATCTTCTCACTTAAGTAAAAACATTTTGGAAATGCTGCCCTTAGGTGGAGCATTGTAGGGTTATTTAGTCTATAATTTGTATATTCTGGCATAAGTATTTCCTATAGGCCTTAAGGGTTCCTTGAAGAATGTTCAAGAATATAATTTCCTCAATAATATTTATCTTCCTCTTTTAAGCTGTATTACGTAGGGATCCATAAACAGAAGGTGATGATGATCACTTTGGTGCTAAAAGAAACCTTAGCATTTAAAACATTGTAACATTCTCCCCGTAGACACCCATGTTACACACAAAGACACTGAGTCTTGGAGAAGTTTGACGACTCACCAAAGTCATACAGTCGCATAGTTTGCTAGTAGCACCCCTGATATTGTAACCCAGGTGTTTTGGCTCCTGGTTCAGTGCAGCCTCTGCATACCACATTCCTCTGTCTGAACTGGAGGTAAAATAGTAATAATGAGAATAAAATAACAACTAATTTTGAGTCCTTACTGTGTATGTAGGCACCGTTTTAAGAGCTTTATCTAATGGGGCTTATTTAATCCTCAGTACAACACTGTTAAAGTCGACACTATTTATTATTCTCATTTTACTGATAAAGTAGTTGATAAACTTGCTCAAGAACATATTCCTGAATAGAGCCAAAATTTGAACCCAGGCCTTCTGACATCAGAAGCTGCACTCCTGTTACACTATTAGCATCTTCAAAGGTGTGAACCAATTAGTGACTTTAAGGCAAACAGAAAATGTGTATTGTTGTCACTTGGATGGTAGAAACTGCAAGGGGATCCACTGAATATGTTAGTTGAGGAGGCATGGTTTGGTTTTCTAAGTTTATCCCGGGGTATAAATAGAATTTCATCAATTATGTCTCCATACATCTGACAGCTGCAGCAGGAACACCATCAGGAGGCATTGCAAACGCAGTAACTGCCTTGTTCCTGGATGCTCACAACAGGGTACAAACTACAGTCTACGGAAGAATGGAGACAGATACGATAGACTCCTGGGACTCAATTCTCTTCCACAAATAGCTAATTTCTTTCATACCACCCATTCCCATAACCTCCTTTGAAATGTTTCATGCTACAACTTTCATGAGCAATTTGAACTCAACTGCCTCAGTTAAGAGACATGGAATAATGGGGCTCCTTATTTAATTTATTTATCTTAATATCTAGTTTGAAGGACTCAAATGTGAGAAGTTCAAGTTCTGACAGTTATAAAGATAGATTTACGAGATGGGATAAAAAGTACCAGTTTCCACACTGAGACATATATTGCTCAGTACTCCATCCAAGACACTGGCACCAAAGTGTATATAACTCTTCCCATCAATGAGCAGCAGTCTATCCCTGCCTGACACATAGTAGGTGCTCAGAACTGTGTTGAATATATTAATCTGAGTTGAATTATAAGCAGGCGCTAGAAGAACGAAATCAAAGCCTGGAAGTGGAATCTAAAAATTGCAGGCAATTTCCACCCAGGAGGCAAATAGAAGGTATATCTACATCTAGCAAGCATCAATGTAGAGGAAGTCATAAACATTTTAGGTCGCAGTAAGGAGATATTCAGTGCCAGGCATACAATCAAGAGAGGAAAAGGAGATGCAATGAGCTAAAGACATGGAGACCTGAGAGTGAAGCAAAAGCTGTCTTAGATAAAAAGCCCTGACTTTTTTTGCAGATACAGGAAATGCCAATGATTAGCTTCCCAACACCCAGTTAATGGAGGGATCCCGCCATACATAGGAGATATTGGAGGGTCACGAAAGGCTGTATCTCAAAACACTCCTATTTTCTACTATTAATCTACCAACAATGAACTTTTTTGAAGCTGTTGATGCTTTCAGATTCTTCTACTTTTGGTGACAAAATAAAAGAGTCATCGATTAACATACTCATTGGGAAGTTAAACCTCCTTTTACTTTTCACCTCATTGTTCTGTGACCTTGAGCATATTACACAACTTTACTGAGCCTTAAATTCTTCTATGTAACATGAGGCTGATAAACACTGGCTAATGCCAGTGTCTGGGATGGAGTAGTTAGACATAATTTATGAGTAGCACCTAGCTCAGGTAGCTGAGATAAAGACTTGAGTTTTTATTTCACCAGAAACCCAATATCTGACATAGCTATAAGGCCAACACAAACATAGACTTCATTAATGGAAATATGGGGTTCAGATCATGAGAAATAGTAGCCTTATTACAGTCTTCATTGTCCAGAATGCATCTGGAGGGTTATGATCCATTCAGCTTGCCACATTTTAAGAGAGACTTTAACAAATTGCTGTACATTAGCCACTTAAAGGAAGGGATCATGTCCTATGTATCTTTATATCCTTTGTAGCACCAACACAATACCCCATATTTAGTAGAAGCCTGATCAACGCTGGCTGAATGGATGAGTGAGCAAATGATTATAAAACTATAACAAAGTAGGTACAAGTACAGAAGCTGGTTTTGGAGAAGAAGAAGTGAAATATTAATACTTTTTCTCAAATTCTCTGTGTTGCTACAGAAGGTAGAACGATGACAAACAGATGAAAGCTCTGAAAAACAAAATTTGGCTTGCTCTAAAAAGGAGCTTCGTAACAATTAGAGCCGTCTGGAGCAGAATATGGGCAGAGGTGAAACTGCATAGGAGGTATCAAAGCTCGGAGTGAACGACCACAGGTCAGAGTTGGCAGAGTGTGGAGAGTCTGCCAAAATAACTATTTGGGTTAACTTCATTGGTAAATCTATGGTGTTATCATAACTGATCCCAACATGAAAAAGTAATTGTAAACCTAGAATCTCTTGCTAGAACATCAACGAGGCAGAATTCCATAGGATCTTAGAAATAACGTGTACATACAACACCCACGCATCCACACATGCACATACACACATTTTCCCTTTAGGGAACTTGTATTCAGGTGAACAGATGGGAAATTATTTGTAACCTACCTATTTGCAAGAGATGAGAAGACAAAAAAATTGCAATTCCTTTCATTTTGTTTTGCAAATTATGAAAGCCTTTTTTAGCAAAAACATTAAAAAGTCATTTGCAATACTTGTAAAAATATCATTAGGATACATGAGATATGCACATGTTCAGTGAGATATTGGCACATAGGTCCTACCATGTAGCTTTGGGGGGTCCTTAATGTAATGCAAGTCTCTTTGGGTTGAATCTATATTCACCACCAGTTCTTTCTAAGAAGCCACTCATCTCTCAGTGCCCAATCTTGGTTGAATGAGGGTAGACAACTGACGAGATTGGAACAACTCATCAGTTCATTGACTGACAAGGAGCTTTCACACCTGACTTATCCAATCAGTTTGTGTAGAAAGAGCAAGGAGCACATTCCTGGGACAACACATGGAGCTTACACAGTCCATGCTGCCTATTGTGATCACCATAACTCAAGATCTGGCTTGGAAATTTCACATCTTGACTGATCATAGTAGGAAAAAAATGGTTTACTTGAGTGTTATTTTTTTAACATTTAGGGTCTCTGTTTTTGTAAGGTGCGTTAGTGTTTTCCTTGTGGTTGACAGATGTATGGATGAATCACTTAACGGAAACATGTTACTATCTAAAAACCCTCTGCTCTACTAAATCTACAAAATGACACTGTAATCAAAATTTATTTAAGGGTTAATATTTTCCGGGCATTTAATACGTGATAGTTCATTCAATCACTTGACCATAACAATGCTCCTCTTCTGAAAGTCCTAATGTAATCTCCATTCAATAGACAAGTAAATTGAGGCTCAGGATTTGGCAAGTATATGAGAAATTCACTTTCCCTTATCCCTTTGTAAAGTATTTTTCTCTGAAAAAACCCCAGATGGTCTTCTGTCAGGCTATACCTCAGCATAAAAATGAAAGAAAAGAAGAAACAATGACTCAATATACCAGGCCTTTGGTAATGATATTAGAGTACCAGTAAAACTCTCTAATTGCTCCCAGTTGCTGAGGAGGCAGTTAAGGATTGCATTCCAGAGGAATGATATCAAATTCAACAATTGAAAGATAAATTGCCCTTATTCAAGCCTGCTGGAGGGAGTAACAAGGAATAGGCAGGATACAGAGAGGAGCCGGAATATGACGGCTATATAGTTCAGGGAGCACAGGAATGTGAAGGAACTGTAGATGAGGAGTGTGTGTAGATGCGGAGTGTGGAGAGACATAAACTTGGATAATAAGCTATAGCAGAAGATCCCACAGGATGTTGAATGTTATATAAAGTAGCTTTGGCTTTTTACTGAGAAATACAAGAACATCTTTAGGCCAGTGGACAAATTTGCATTATCAAGTAATCATACTAGTTACTACGTGGAGAAGAGTAGGGCCAGAGAGGTAGCCTGGTAAAAAAAAAAATCTTCTCACAATAATCTAGAGGAAATATGATGTGGGACTGAACTAAGGTAGTGGCAGTACAAACACAAAGAGATTTGAGAAGTAAAATTGTGTTTGTGCTGTAAAATTCATCGGATTTCTGATTGATGAGATGTGTTGCATGAAAGAAAGCAGAGTCAAGGACGACACCACAGTTGCTGCTTGAGCAAATGAGGTTTAGGAGAGGATAGAATAGAAAACAATGCTGAGTCTGGAAACAGGACCTCTGAGCATCTCCGAGGGCCCCAATGAAGCTGGGGCCCATTTGTATTGGCTCCAATCTGCAAGAGGAGACTTATCTATAGCACCATTTGGGGGCCAGGACACAGCATTAGAGAAAGCAGACTTGTTTTTATTAGGATAGGGGATCTTCTGAATGAGCGTGACTAGAAGGCCATGGGGAAAGTGATCTGTAGTAATTACAAGAGTATTGAAGTGATGGGTTGTGGAATTTAAACCAGTGAGAGGAAGAAGTGAAGAGTGAAGAAAGTTGCCAATATAGTTACATTACAGGGGCAACAGTGTTGAAGGTCCTTGTAATATTGAGGAGGGCACATAAGTGGAATAAGAGAGCTGTAAGGATAGGAAGTTGTAGACAGAGAGTGGAATGTTTGAATTTAGGATTTTAAGAGGTGATGGAACTGTTCCAAATGATGACAATCTTCTAGGTTTCGGTAACTGAAGTGGGTGGAGGCAAACCTCACTGGAGACAATGAGGAGAAGGGACTGAGAGACTTTGTTACTAGATGGGTGGACATTAAAACCATCCAGGATGACTAGAAGACTTGAAGTGGAGATAAAGAGTGTGGTACAGGTGTTGAAGCTTCATTGAAGGAGACAGGGTGACCTGAAGGTTGGTAGGTAAAAGAAATGAGAAGAGCGAGTGTTGGTGTAGCAGCAACACGAGCCACAGGAGAGCAGGGCTTTTTACATCACTGTGTAGAAGTAATGGTCTGAAGTACCCTCTGGGGAGGTTGGAGGATTCCGATACTTACATCTGGATTCTGAGGTTCTTGGGCTGTGAAAAAGTAAGCATCCTCCATTTGAGATGGTTGCAGGAAAAGCGGTGCCCTCAGGGGACAGTAAGGTGTCAGGTAACATCAGGAGGTATTCAGGGAAGGAGTTGTGGGGAAGGAAGATTGCTCACGATAGAAATGAGAAATGTGGAGGGGATGGTGAAAAGTTTTGGTAGAAGTGGGTAGATGAGGAGTTTGTGCCGGGAAAAGGAAACACTGAATGCCATGAGTTGGAAAGCACAGGGGAAGCTGAGAGGGTTTTCCAGCTTGGGGTTTGAGGAACTAAGATAGGGATCTAAGGTATGATGGATTTAAGGTGATGATAATTTTTTCCCAAGATAATTAATATGCAAATCTAGTTTATCTATGCTCAGGGTTTGAGGAGTGAAGGAAGTATGTTCTAGTCAATAAGGGCAAAAGGCAGTAGGGCAACAGCCCCCAGGGAGCAGCGCCTTAATACTTCAGCCAGAAATGTTCTAAGCTGAAGTTTCAAAATGCTATGAAGAGCCTCACAGATGTGGTCAGTATGGATTTACAATGTGGAGCTGATGAGCTCCATTCATCATGGTGATTATGAACACACTATTTTCTCAAGCTCTGTAAATGGATGTGAGGTCTCATTTAAGTTCAAAATCTGAGTCACTTGCAAACACTGGTGGTCAACCATTTAATCACTTTGTTATGCTCCCTCAATTTATTTTACTAATAACTATAAAAGGAAGAAATTGAGGTGCAGAAGGTTTCAGTATCTTAGCTAAGAGTACACGTTGACAGCAACAAGAACTGACAAGAGCTTGACAAAATGAGAAGAGATGGAAAAAAAAAAAACCATAAAAATCAGTCACAAAATACACAACTCTCAGAACAGCTGGGGTCATTTTATTAGAGGTGAAGTGTCCCACATGTCTCTGAATCCCCTGGGAGCTCCACTACATTGCATTCACTGATCCTATAAGCGTGTATGAAGCATTAGGAAATCCCAGTTATTGAGGAACACTGAGAAATACAAAAAAGATGAATAAGTCACCATGAGTTAAATATCTAGACCAATAAGTAATCCAAAGATTGATGACTACTGTGACTGAAATATATGTACAACATGATAGGCCTGAATGTGCCAAAGTAATAAGAGTAGAAGTGGCCAAGAGGTCAGGAAAAGTTTAGTCCAGGAGGTGAAACAAACAGAATCTTGAAAGTTGAGTGGGCGATTACCAGCTAGAAATGGAGAGAATGGGCTTTCTGGAAAAGTGGAGCATCAACGGCACAGAGCCATGCAACATTGTGGTACACTAGGGGAACTGCATGTAGTCTCGCAGGGGTTCAGAATTAAGGGGGAGGAGAGAGAGAGAACAAATGAGTGATAAGAAGAGACACGATTTTGAAGAACTTATTAGAATATGGACTTATCCTACAGGTAAGGGAGATTATTGAAGGATTCTAAGCAGAAGAATGAATGACTGGATTTGCAAGTTAGAAAGAGCATACTAGCTTCACTATGAATATAAACGTGAGATCTGAAGTAATCTACTTAATACTAATTGATATTTCTAATAATGGTTTTTAATTAAGGTAGATTTTTTTTGTTAGAGCCTTAGAACATATGGGACTGTATAGCATTTAAAGAAGTATTTGTATCTGATTGACAGTTTTAATAAGAGCATCTTGATCCTGATACGATCCCATTTTAAAATTTTAAGTTTAAAGGAATATACTGCCTTTGTATGAAAATTCACTTATGGAAGCATCTTTTTCCCCCAGTAGTTCTGGACAAATGATTGTTTTCATATAGCGCCTTGAACTGAGAACAGGTAAGATAAAATGTTATGATATGTCCTAAGGGTCTTCAAAAGGTTGTCCATTCAGCATAATATAAAGGAAATGGCCAACTGTTTTCCACAACATTGCAATTTAGAAACAGCTAGCTACACAAAAGTTATAAATGTTCATTGCCTTGGAAAGGTATTTGGACTACTGGTAGTAGCTATTTCTCCAGATACATTCAGATTTCCACTTTGCTAAGAAGTCACTCAGCATGATTTTCTCATATTCATATCTCATCATGCAATGACATTAGAGGCACTTATTGTGTGGATCTCCCCAAGAGCAACCACCACCACCAATGACAAATATTTACCCGTCATTGAAGAGGAAGCAGCAATGAAGTGGTCTGTGAGCGTTGCCTAGGATACGTTTCCCACGGTATCTGCTTTAAGTTGTGAACTTCCCACTGACCAGGAATGAAGCACAGGGTCATAAAGTTCCCACAGAAAGATATGTCACTGGGCTGCTGGAAATTTCTCTATGACACCAGCCTAGAGAATCAAGTCTTACTGACAATGTCAAAGCTATCACTTCAGGGAAATATTTTCATCAAATGATTAGAAACCCCACTTTATGAGCATGAAAGTTTGAGGAAAACAACAATGAAATGGCTGAACACAGGGTATGTGTTTAGTATGAATTCTAAAAGGTAGTATATAAATCTTAGAATTTCTGTGTAATCTTAAAATTCAATAACATAACATTTTACTGCTTTTAGTATTAAAAAGGATGAAACAAAACACTAGTTGTTATTAGCTAGTAATTTTTAGGTCAAAATTTCATCAAATATCTATGTTAAATAAAGGGCATAATGCATGAGTGAATTTCAACTTTCTCTCTCCTGAGGAGTAAATAATCATTATTTAATTAATTTGCTTGATAAACCTTTCCAAGGCACTGAAGGACATAAAGCTTTAAGGTGAACAGGGCCCGTCTGGAGTGGTTTACAATCTGGGTGGAAAAGACAAGGCATTTTGTTCCACATGCACATCTTGGATCTTTCTGTTTCCTGTTCTGTTCATCCATTTTCCTCATTTCTTAGAAAGTTTCTCTTCTTCTTTCTCAGCAGAAATCCAGTTATTCTAAAGCAAAGGCCTTATATATGTCTACTTTTAGTGAATTTTCAAGTTGATCACCTTTACTCTGTGATGGATTGTCCATTAGGTAGATTATGCACATATTTAAGACCCCAGGAAAACAAACCAAAATATCTGTATCCAGTATGACTCTATTTGCCTTTTTTAGGATGGCCTCACCTACTTCCTAAACCTAACCCTGATCTTATTGACTGAGTTATTATGAAGGGAGAAATGTTCTAAATGGGAAGATGAAATGGAAGTTTTTAAAAAATCCTACATCACAGTTTTTCCTAGCCTTGTCCTGTGTTTTCTAGAAAGACAGAATGTCACCATGACATTCATGATTGGGTGTATGCTGAAGATTGCCCATTAGCTCGGGTGAAAGCTACCAGCAATCCACCATCCATGCTTGTTTACCTCATTCTTTCCGTGTAAAAAGTAATAAATGTGTGCAAACTTGCTCTAAGGGTTTAGTAATGCAGAGTAGAACCACAGGAGACATAACCAACTCGTCTCTCAGGATCCCTTTATGTTTTGATTCTACAGACAGCCAGCCACCAGGTTCTCCTTTCAATGGGTCAAGCAGTAGTATGTCCTCACATTAGTATTATGAACTGACAGGAGGCAAAGAGACATACAAAGTTTATTATTCACACATTATTGCCACACATCAGATAGTGGGAAAGGATAAAGTAATTAAGAATATGGTCACTAATGCTGAACAGAGAAAAGAGTTGAACATCCAAGGAAGGCAGGAGAAGAGGGATGTAAGGAAAGAGGAAGACAGACAATAAGTGGACAAGCCTAAAAAAATATGAATGAAAGCAAAGAAAATTGAGGAAAGTTAAAAATAGTGAAAGTGATTGAGTTGTATGTAGAAGCTAACATGTATTCCTTTTAAATTCCTAACATACCTATTTCTGAAAAGCAGTTGGTAAGGTTTTATAATAAACTAAAGTTATATACTAGAACCATCAATACAAGAGTCAAGGGAACAGGAGTCATAAAAAAAGGGCAGAAGTGACACATAAGAAGTAGCTAACAAAGGAAACTTCTAAACTGAAATCAAATCTCGGCTCTAAACTTGCGCTTTCTGATAGCTAAAGAAACTACACACGTACACATTTACTCTCTCTCTCTCTCTCTCTCTCACACACACACACACACACACACACACACACACACACAGAGGCAACAATACAATGAACTGTCAGTCTCCCTTAATTCTAAATTGTAATAGGAATTTAGTTTTTGTGTCTGTGTGGGAAGATCCATATATAATATAATGAATAGCATTTTCAATGGTTGTTTAAAAAAACAGGTACATAATATGCTATAATATTTAAAATGCGGAAAGTTAAAAAATGAACATTTAAGGAGAAATGGGATAAGTAAATAAAAGGGAAAAATATGAGAAAAAGGTAAACTTTAAGTGGAATGTACATATAGAGGGAAAAATAGAAAAATATGGAAAAAATATCGGAGGACATGAAATGTAGCAATACTCATTCAAAGAAAAGAACAGAAAGAAAATAGGCATAAAAAATAAATCTTCAACTGAACAAAGTAACACGGTCTTCAGAATCCATATTATGAGGGCACCTTAATGATAAGATGAGATTCTTTAAATATTTGAAGAAAACAAACCTTCTTCAGTGAAGTCCAAAGCTGACCCATTATAGTGAATGCTTTTCTATAGAGAATAGTATAGCGTCTTAAATGAGGATTAGAAAACAGATGAAGAAACATAAGCAAAAAGCTAGTAAAATGTGATCTTATTTTCATTTATTCTTTTAACATAAAATTAGATTTCAAAGTTATGCAGCTATTTCTCAAACTGAGATACTAAAGAAGCCAGATCAGATTTAATTTATAAGTTTACATCACTCCTAATAACAATAATTCTGATATGAAAACTAAGATGGCAATTGTAGTGATGGCGTAAAAGGAAAGTTAGAACAATGTTCTCCCCAATAAGAGGCCGTGGTCCAGATGAAATAGTGAGAATGATACAGTAACGGTTCCTGTAAATAGCACCTACATCACCGAATTAGATCATCCTCTATTCTATTTTGTTTTTAGATCATTACTCTATTAATTCAACACCAATATAAAGCGCCTTCAATGGGCCAGGCTTGGAGGTGGACAGAACTTATATAAAGATGAATATGACATAGTCATTAAGATATATGCAATTCTTCCTGGCTTCTGTTTCTAAACAAGACAGTGTGATTCTCCAATACACATTTTAGACTGTCTCACAGGACCAGAAAAAAAAAAATGAGTTTCTTCTTTTCAAAATGTCTCCTGATTTGGAAAACAATTGTGCTTGCCACATTTTCTATTGTTTGGTGTCATGCTGTACTGAATTCACCGAGGCTAGTCATTGGCAGTGTAGACGAAAATTCTGTCACAAAGAATAATAGCAGGCATTTCTCTGTCAGCCTTGCTCCTTGAGTTCCTGAGAATTTTGCATATCACTACCAACATAATCCTCCCTCTCGATTTATCAGCTGTGACCAGAAGTTGGAACTTGTTGACATATGTGGCTCTAAAGAAGAAATTCTAGTTGAAAAGTTATGAGATTCCTCAATCTCCCTATAAAGAAAAACATGTTCCAGTCATTCAAAAGTCTCGGGATTTCTTAAAAATATATATGACATGAAGTGGGATCAATATGTCCAAATTACTGATCACTTCAATCTAAAACATATCAGTCAATTCAGGGAAGGTAAATTAGTCACATCAATGATTCATTATAGTCTCAGTGCTTGAAAATTGAACAGAATTTTCTCAGTGAATTATTCAGTAAATTAATCTTGTGGTGTGCATGCACAGCCTTAGTTAATTAGTCCTGTTGAACCTGAGATTGATAATGCATGAATGTACTTCGTGACTTTAAGCAAGTAATACAACTTTACTAAGGCATATCTCCTTGTATTCTGCTTTCCCTAAACTATCAAAATGAGCCTTGCAATAGCTACACATCTCTCTTCCCAAATATATTTCTTTTCTCCTCAAGTATATTTCTTATAAGAATGATGTGAGCATTGTAGTAGAAGTCTGTCAGTTAATTAATGATACTAACTCTTAATAGGCCTGTAAATCATACTCTGGATGTAGTGTGGGCACTTTGGTGGGTATATTAACCCCTCCCTCTAGTCCACTAGTGCATCACACAGGATCTCAATTCTTTCTGTTCTGAAAAGAAATCAGCATTTATCTAAAAGAACTAAAAGTGCCCAAGGACTTAATTTGCCATTCACTCAGCAGAGTCTACTTCATTATAATAACAAACATTTGACTGTAACTTACAACTTACCAAAACCTGTCATTTGCATTATCTCTTTTGTTCTCCTACAATAGTTTTATATGGGCAATAAGGGAAGTTTGATTAATATTTCTGTTTTACAAATCAAGACACCGAGGCTCAAAATCCCACGGCTTCTTAGAGCTACCCAACATATCATCAAGGTAGCACTTGAATCAGCAAACACCACGCTCCTTCTCCTGTAAACTCTGCCTCCTTTTCTTTATGTGTTTTAAAGGTGTTTATTCTGCTTCCTTTCATGTGCTGCTCTAGGTGCAGGTCATGATGCTCCTACATGATCCTGCTTTCAGAAGTGGGAGAGGTGAAGTCATTCTCAGGTGGGGACCCGATGTGAAAGCCCTCCAGAGTCCTGCTCTGCCTTTCTGAAATAAGCAGGCTGACGGTGTTTGTTCTTTTACTAACCACTATAATATGCAATAACGAATGAAAGCTGTAATTGTTTTTCTTCCAAATATAACCTTTCTTTAGATGCTGTTGGATGAATCCTTTGCAATCAATCGGAGGGTAGGTGAGTCTGAGGTTGCCACTTCAGTGATTGCATAATCAATTGAGAAAAGTTGCATGAACAGGGAACAAGACTAACAATTGGAACAATAATGAAATGAAAAAAAAGGAAGCGAAGGTAAGCGATTGCATATGTATTTTTGGAATCTTGATGCAAGATAGGAGATTGAGTGAAGTATGAGAAGAAAGGCGTTCAAGTCAGGTTTCACTTGTATGGTTTGTGTCATCTTTTGCAATAAGGTCCAAACTTTTCATTCAATATATCAAAATGGCATTTAATGAACAACCAGATAGTGAATGAACAGTATGGCACTTTTCTCGGAACATTGTGCCACCAATCAGGACGCAAATAGTTCCTACATTTGAAAATGAGTTTTGGGAAATAAGCCTAAAGAGAGCGTTAATTAACTAACGCTATAATGGAAAAAGAAAGGTATTTGCAGTCAGAATCCCAGATCTGCTATCTACACGTTTTGTCATTTTTATGGCCTTCAGCTTCACTATCTTTAAAAAATAATACCCACTTTAAAGCATTGTTTTGAAAATTAAATGTCACTAAAGTGATAAGCATTAGCACACACTCAGAAATGGTAGTTGGTTGTTAGGTCTTCAGCAAAGTTACTGTATGTTTCAGGTCTCCAGTCTTGGAGGGAAGAGGCAGTTCAGTTCTATTTGCTGTGGGCATGAGCTGAGAAGGAATCTCCTCAAAAATAGACAAATGTGCTCTAGGGACCTCCTCCAGAAGCTGAGAGGTGGCTTCAGCAGGATTTCCAAAGATTTTTTTTGTTTCTGAAATAAGATTTCTTAAAAACTCCTTTTTGTAGAAACAGAAAACCGATATTCTGCCACCTTGAATAATAAATAGACTAATCCATAATTTATTTTATTTTTATTCTAAATCTTTCAAGAAGGTGTGAACACAAAAACATTTATCATATAAATTAATAAGATATTCTGTTTTATATTATGAAAGGATTTGGATAGATATTGACTACTCATGAAGTTAGACATTTTGTCTTGAGCTTAAAGTATTAAAATGTATTAATTAAAAATTTATATCTATTATAAATTAATATATAAAAATCAGTTTTCCACTTGCATTCTAGGTTTTTCCCCCTCTTTTCTATTTAATAGTGATGAGCTAAATAAAAGGATAATAACAATAATATAATGACCCTTATTGAGGCTTATCATGTGCCAAGCATCACAGCAAGCTCTTTGGCGAATTATCGCATTTACCCTGCACAGCAACCCCATGAGATAGGTATTCTTATCACCCTATTTCACAGAGGATGAAACTAAGGTATAGATAAATTAATATTATGTATGTTGGTAATAAATTTATTTAAAGTCAATTAGCAGTTCTGTGGTAGTAATGACAAATATTTATCCAGTTTAGTTATCCTGTTATAATTACTATGGTTATTTACATGGGATAATTTAGGCTCTAGTTCTATTTCTCATTTAAAATAACAATAGTTTAGGTGGTAAAGTCTTTAACACCTAATAAGCTATGCCAAGAGTCAGAAGTTCTGGGTTCAAGTCTTGCTATCCATTGATGAGAAAGAGAAGACTTTCTACTTATGAGTTGTTCCCACCAACACTGAGTGACAGTACTGTTAAGTGTGATGAAAAGAGTATATGAAAGGCTGGGGAGTGGGCACAGGGTCGGAGTTCCTTTAGGACAAGAGGCAGGATTTGTCATCTGTATATCTCTCAAAGCAGTATTTTTCCCTGCTGTGATACACATGGGGCAGTGAAGGGACATTTTCTTGAGTATACACGGAAATTAAGTAAAAAAAATAAATCTATGTCTTTTTCTCTCACTCAAGTGAGTACACTAAATTGTAAGTGACTAAGATTAAGATAGATCTGCTCTAACTTATCAAGATTAAAGGGAAACCATTCTCAGATTTTTGTCCCTTAGATGTTATTGTCAATAAATTACTTGCGAAACATGTCAAAAATTGGTGGAAACACAACAGGAAATCTAAGACAACTTGTGGTATATGCTCAATAAATATTTGTGGAATTGAATATATTTAGAAGAAGGAAAGAAGTCAAATAACAACTATTTTTTTCCTTGACAGCATCCAGTATTAAGGAAGTAAATATTTAAGCTCATCTTGCTTAAAGAAAACCATAATGCTATTGAGGGAGGAGGGGTCAGAAGCATTTAGTTATCTTTTCTCTGATATTAAAAAATTCCTTTTCCTATAAAGAGCCTTTCATAGGAAGATATAAAAAAATAATAGCTAGGGGCCGGCCCGGTGGCACAAGCGGTTAGGTGCGCGTGCTCCGCTGCGGCGGCCCAGGGTTCGCTGGTTCGGATCCCGGGTGCGCACCGATGCACTGCTTGGTGGGCCATGCTGTGGCGGCGTCCCATATAAAGTGGAGGAAGATAGGCACCGATGTTAGCCCAGGGCCGTCTTCCTCAGCAAAAAAAAAAAAAAAAAAAAGGAGGAGGATTGGCGGATGTTAGCTCAGGGCTGATCTCCTCACAAAAAAAAAAAAAAATAAATAAATAATAGCTGTGTTTTATTCACATTTTTATTGCAAAGACAAAATTGTAACAGCCAAAGAAATGATTAGAAAGAAAGTGAGAAATTGCCCATTAGCCTGTTGTTCTTAATTTATTTTACTTTTTGAAAGCATTGTCTATAAGGATAGATATTTAATATGGTTTTGATATGTGAAAAAGAAATGGAAGAATTTTATGGAGGACAATTTGAGAATTGAGTTGGATCTATTGAAAAAGCAGACTCCCTTGCCCACAGAGTACCTAAAAAGCTGCCTTAAGACTTGTTCTAGGGCCAGCCCCGTGGCTTAGCGGTTAAGTGTGTGTGTTCTGCTATTGGCGGCCCGGGTTCGGATCCCAGGTGCGCACCGACGCACCACTTGCCAGGCCACGCTGAGGCTGCGTCCCACAAATAGCAACTAGAAGGGTGTGCAACTATGACATACAACTATGTACTGGGGCTTTGGGGAAAAAAAGGAGGAGGATTGGCAATAGATGTTAGCTCAGAGCCAGTCTACATCAGCAAAAAGAGGAGGATTAGCACGGATGTTAGCTCAGGGCTGATCTTCCTCACAAAAAAAAAACAAAAAAAAAAGACTTGTTCTAATCCATATTGATAAGAATATCATAATCTGTATAGAGGAGAAAAGCAAATAAAAAAATAATCATATTCACCTGAATTATAAATACTACATAAAAAGGATGAGAAAATTCAATACATAAACTGGTTTGAAAAGGGGGCGATTGATTGAACTGAGACATTTTAAAGCTAGGTTGTAACTAGTTGCTAAGTGTTATTTGTAACCAAATACAATCATTCTACTTGCTCCCTTCTTCCTCCAAACTAGTGTGTACATGAAGATATAGCCTCAGGATCCAAATAAATTAGTGTCAGCACAGTAGGGTGGTGAGGAGCACAGTTGTGAGTCCCAGCCCTGCCAGAAACTAGTTGTCTGACTTTGGGCAAGTTACTTAATACGTACTCTGATCCTTAGTTTCCTCAAATGTAAATTGGGAAAAATAATGACATCTAATTTATATAGCGGTTGTATATGTAGAATATCTAGCAAGTACTAAATGTATAGTCAGAATTAAATAAAAGTTACCTCTGCTTTTTTGTTGTTGACTTTGCTGCTGTAATGTTTAAGAAGCTATCAATCTAAAATATTATATTGGCATTATATATTCAACTACCATGTTAGTTATGTCAAGTGACAAAATATTAATATTTAATCCATATCATCACTGAAACCCAACATTGTGTGTGCTGAATGAAAATAATTTACTCCCCAAATGAATAATTTAACATCATTGTACAGTAAGGTTGTTGGTTCTGTTACTTACCCTTAAACTAAGGCTATTTGGATGAGACTGATCAAAAATAGCTAAAATTTTCTCTGGGAGCGACAGAAACCATGAAATATCAGCTCCACTACTCAGGAATAGAACTTGTATATTGGAACAATTAAATTATTAAGCAAAAGCTAAATTAAAACACACCATTTGGAAAGACAGCAGAGTGACTATAAGTTGAATGATTTAATTTGGCAATCTCTCTCTCTCTCACACACACACACACACACAGATATACACACATGCCACTTAATTTTGATTAACCACACTGAAACCTAATAATGATAAAGACAGGAGTTAGAAACTACTCATCACTAGCAAAACATCAGTAGCACAGAAAAATATTAACAATAATAAAAAAGCCAGATTCAAGTTTTCAAAGATAGCAACATGCTGTTGAAAGATGAGAGAAGAGAGTGATGGCAGGTTTAGCTGTGCATAAGTGTCTGCACACCTCCAATCATGTTCCTTTGTATGTCCTCCCTTAGTAAACAGGAAAGGCTTTATTCTGGGAATCTTAGTGATGAAAAGAGATTTGCAGTCTTTACATCTTACAAAGATGACAGGTGCAGTATCTGAGCCAATAGAGCATTTGGTGCCTTCTCATAAGGACTTTAAAGTTCTGAAAGATGATTCAAAATCCTGTCGGAGGATCTATTTTATTCCAACAATAATTCCTTGGCTTCAGTTCAAACTTCCAGAAAATAAAGAAGCATTAAGATCATGTGGATATAGCATGTTACTGAAAGAATCAATATGTTTATGTTTAATATGCTATTCAAAATCATAGCTAATTAATATCTGCTGAGTATTTATAAAGTTATGACACTATATACAGAACTGGGCAATACTTTAAATATGAAGATTAAAACGATTTGGCAAGCATCTTTTTGTCTGCTTGAATTACCCAAATAATCTGAGCTCAACATTGTCTTTGCTCTCTTTCCCAGGTACCTGTTCTTGTAGCCCTAGCCCCAACCTAACCCGTCGACCTGGCTAAAAATCACACTTACCATTATTCACCCAACTACTCAATATAAATGGCTCTTGGAGTATGTTATATATAATATATATTTTTTTTATATTGGAGGGATTTTATCTTGGAAAGAAACTTTATTCAACCAGTAACTTCTTTCATCCATTGTTGGTTATACTCTGCAAATGACCTAGTACAAGGTGATTTAGGTATCATAAAGTCAGCCCTTCTCTGACAACTCTGACAAAAGTGGTTGTTTATCTATGCATATTTGTACAAATTTGTGTCAGCTATGTGAGAAATAGGTATAAATGTGTGTGTGAATTGGAGAAGGAAGTGCACCTGAAGGTATACACTTAGCCAGGTTTGTTTAATTTTCTCTATAGACACACTTGAAGGGCGTGAGTTTCAAGAATGTGTTTATTCTGCACGTGTATGTATATGTGTATACATGTGTGCACGCATAGTATACATATAGAAGATCTTCTTGGGATGCAATTCAGCATAATTATGAACTGGAACTCTGCATCTGAATTTTTTACATTCATATCCAGGACCAACATTTATAAGCTGTATGACCTTGAGTAAGTTATTTGAATTCTCTTTGCCCTAGATTCATCAACTATAAAGTGGGCATAGAATTGTACCTACCTCATGGAGTTGTAATGAGGATTAAATCAAGGAATCTTTTAAAAGGCTTAGCCCTGGTACATAGTAATCAGTAAATATTATTGTCTATTATTATTTGCCCCAAAAAGAAAGGATACATGCTCTGATAAATATAACTGTGCTTGCCGAGTATGTGTCAGAGAACAACACTGTCTATGCTTTATGTATATTCATTATTTTCTCCTATTCTCCCCCATAAATGTTGGCACCTTTTCCATCATTAGAATAAAGTAATATTAAGAATACTTGGAAGTAATTATTGAGCCCAGATTAATCACTGAGTCAATGTGAAATCCCAGTGAGAATCACGTATGGCCCTGGCTGATCAGCATATGAAAGACATTAGCACACAATTAGCACACACAAACAGAAAGCAGAAAACTAGGCAGACGTCAACTTCTTGGGAAAACTAACTCGACTACTCATAATTTAAAAACTTCCCTGCTGTTCAACGCCGGTATAAGTGGTTCTAGCATTTCAAATTCAAATATATTAAGGCAATCTCACCCATATATTAGAGGTGCTGACTTCTCTTTGATCCTCCATGCTTACTCTCTCATATGTATTTCACCTCTTCCTTTCCTTGACATACGCAGAAGATTTGTAGATAGTGAAAATAGATGTACTTATGTTTTTACAGGACATTCATCTACAAAATAACTTAGACTTGCAGATAAACATATGGATCCTGTCAAAAATTCCACTTTGAAAATCAGAATGGGCTTGTTCATTTTGGGAAAAAAAAAGCCTGATCATTCAAAATTTAGTCAATACACATAAGCATACTGCTATGGTCAAAGAGGAGAGAAGAGATAAAAATTCTTCAATAACTGTTAATTAGTCAGAATGCTCAATTCCACCTAATGTGTCAGGGTAAATGGTCTTACCTCTGCTACCCAATTGCTTCAGTTTTCCAATTTACAGGCTTGTAAAGTCTTTACCACAGTCTATATAAGAAGCCCAATTCATAAAGGCTATCATAATACAATCTGAAAATACATTTATTTATGAATAAACACAATCACTTATGCCCTATCTTACTTTGCCTTTAGTCCAAAGATGCTGAAGCATTGAGGCGGCATTGCACTGCACTTAAGAATAAGCACCTTGTAACTGTGTCCTTTCATTTCCTAGATCTTTGATCATGAGCAAATTATTCAAGGCTCAATTACCTTTCCCCCTAAAAGGATGATGATTAAAACTGTAATCTCATACAGTTGTTTTGAGAATTAAATGAGATAATGAATATAAAGGACTTAGAGTTTCAGGCATATATTAAGTCCTCAAACATCTAGTAGCTATTATTTTTCCTATTCTCTCTGCTGAAAATGCTCTTTTCCTATTTCCCCAGTAGGAAACTGATATTGATACTTCAAACATAAACCCAAGTGATTCCTTTGTGAATGCTTCATGATATCTCCAAGGAAGACAAGCAGATTTTTCCTGATGGAGAAATAGGAAAGCAGCACTATGGGAAGGCAGAAGGATACTAGTGGGAGAAAGAAGAAAAAATAGGTAAGAGATGGACTCTGTCCTGCCCTGGGTTGAGAGGTTGGTGAGCTCTGCTCTCTCTTTCCTGAATGCCCTATGGCACCTTCAAAGTCTGAGGAGATGGAACTTCTGGGATGGAAATGAGAGGTTTACAAAACTTGAGAAAATTTAGAACTGAGATATTTTTGTTGGGAATTTTGAATCTTCTCCTCTCTCTTTTATCGTTTGGCCTGGTAATGCCTATTTTGTAAGTACCTTTGGCTGAGACAGAGTACAAAACACATGCCTGTTACACAGGCTGGCTCTAAGCTCAAGAGAGAGGCACAAAGGGGCACTGTGAATTTCATTTTAAAAATTTACTCTTTCCTCGATATGAAACAATTAGGGAGTCAGGGTGAAATGTAGGAATATAAAGATAACTATAATGTACTATAGCATTGTTGATGTTGTGTTTCTTAATAATCTGAATGTCAAATAAAGTAAAGAGCTTAGAATATTTCATACAAATATCCATCCTTTCACATGATGAGTTCTCAGGTTCTATCAAGGCAAGGCATCCTAGTTCTCGCCCAGCGAAGTGAAGCTACTGTTGTTCCTGTCTCCACATTTATGAACTGGCTAAGAAGCACTTACAGTCTTGAGGGATAGAAGGCTTTGAATTCGAGATTTTTATAGTCATCTAAGATATTCATGTGTGAAGGCAATAGAAAGATATACATAAATATGCATTGGCTCAAGAATATTAAAAGTTCCTTAAAACAAAACTAAGTATTTAAAACTATTTTTCACAAGATTGAATCAGAATAAAGAATTTAGAAAGTAGTAGATAATAACAACAGTAAACAAACACATAGGGACAGAGATTGGATTGGCGGTTACCAGAGGGGAAGGGGGGAGGGAGGAGGGTGAAAGGGATGATTCGGTACATGTGTGTGGTGATGGGTTGTAATTAGTATTTTGGTGGTGAACATGATGTAATCTATGCAGAAATAGAAGTACAATGATGTACACCTGAAATTTTTGCAATGTTATAAACCAATGTTACTGCAATAAACAAAAAATTAAAAAAAAAAAAAAGAAATAGAGAGATCCTGCTATACAAGGACTTGTGATCATAGAAACCAGTGAAACAAGAAGTAGTCAAGTAATGATTGTACAGCACAATGCAAATGATTGAAAATATTGGAATGAAAGAAAATATGTATAGGTATATATGGATAAATAACGACAATACAAAAATTTAATAGCAATAATGTCACTCTAAATCCTCACATTATATCACAAAAGATCTGAAACTGAGTGTGAAATAAGCAAGTGCTAATTCAAAATATATTACATTTCATCATTGACTTTGATAATTACTATGAAAATATGATAAAATACAGTTTTTCCAAGTAAAACTAAGAGCTAATTAAATTTTGAAAACAGATACATACTCTCCAAATCACTATTTTGAGAGAGAGAGAGTTCAGAAAGCAAAAGATGGAGAAGAAATAAAACCTAAAAGAGTATAAAATGAAAGCAGAAAAAATGAGAGAAGAGAAAATATGAGAATTAAGCTACCAATTTAAAAGCAAATACTCGATCAAAAATTAAGTAAATAAAATCTAATTACTTACTACTTAAAAGAAACTGACCTGAACAAAATGTTACAGAGAATTTAAAAATAAAAGTATGGCAGATGTTTCTCAGACAAAGTAAAAGGGAAGAAATAGGAGGTAGCAATATTAGTTAAACATAAATTAGCATTATAAATAAAATGTTTTAAACAGAACAGAGACAATAGTGATAATTAATTATGAATTATGATTATTTGAATTGTAAAATTCAAAATGTGTTTAAAAAAACTATTAAAATTTGACCAAAACACAATAGGTACAAGAAATGCAAATTCAGCTATAGTGCAGGTAGATTTGAAAAAAAATAAGTAAGAACAAAAGGAAATAAATAATATAATGAATATGGGGAATGAATATAAATAAAACATGTGTATATGTGTGTGTGTATAACTGGCCCTCTTCAATAAAGAATATAATCTTTTCAATTCTCCAAGTAATTCAAAAACTGAAAAAATTTAAAAAAATAGACATTATAAGACCACATTTCTGACCAAAATGTAATAAATTTAGAAATTAATAAGAAAATTTTAAACAAGAACAACAAAAGCAACAAATACTCAACACTTTTTAGATGTTAAAAATTAAAGTAATTATTAGTCAAAAGAAAAACCTAACTACAATTTTCAACAAATACTACAATTTGTGTTGAGCATTTTATTTTGCTGTCATTTTATTTTGCTGTCATTACAAATATATTATTTCATTTAGTCTTGCAAAGCACTATAAGGTAAGTATTTTTACTATAAAATTACAAATGAAGAAACTTAATGAATTCAATATGTGCAGAAATAACACTGAAGCCTGCCTCATTCTAGGCCCATGTTCTTATTAACTAGACTACGTATGAAACTTTTAGAAGAGACCAAACCAGTCGGTAGAGACAAATTCATAGTCATAAACGTTCCCAATATTAAACAAGAAGGATTTTTTACAAAGAGGAAGGAACAAAGAGTTCAAGTCAAGAAGTTGTAAAGAAAGGAAAACAAAAATCCCTGTAGAATTAGAAAGAAGTAACTGCAAAAATAAGATAAGTAACAAATTATAAAATCAAAAGCAATAGAATTAAGAAATTTAAAATTCACAAAACCCTGGAAAACTTTACCAAAAAAACATGAGAAAAATACAACTAAAATTAGAAAAAGAAAAGTAATAACAAATTTGAAGAATAATCAAGTTTAACAGAATCATATGCACAATTATTTGATAAAAAATGTAAGCATGTTCATTAATCAATACAGAATTCATAATTTACCAAAATTAATGAAGATTTATAAAATATTCATTCATAAGAAAATGGCTTAAAAATGTTATAATCAAGTTTTAAAATTTTTATAAAAAAGAATTTGAGCTTTTTACCAAATATTTTACAGGTGGGCCATTCAAATATTTAAAGAATTGACAATCTTCATGCTCTATAAACTTTTCAACAACACAAGGAAAAGGGAGAAGCCATAAATTAATTTTATACAATCAGAGTCATTCTGATATAAATATGAGCCAAATATAACTCAAAAAATAATTTTAATATTAAGTCAATTTCAATTTTAAATGTAAATGCCCAAAGCTTTAGTAAAATAGTAGCAAATGGAATTCAACAGTACATTAAAAGAGTAACATATCATGACAATTAAAGCCATTAAATTTGGAAATGTGTTAATATTAGGAAAACTAAAATTTGATACAGCACATAACAGTCCCAATAAAAGTATATAAATATATATATATTTTATGTAAATAAGATAAAATATATATATAATAATTCCAATGCACTAAAAACAAAATATTTGATAAAATTCAATTCCTTAATATCATACATAACACCTACCTTAAACCAAACCCCAATGCCACATTACTGGTAAAAGATTAATAGAATTCCTATTAAAATATAACAAGAATGATTGTTTCAACATTGTTATTTTTTATAACAATAATTTAGTTATATTGACCATTTTATAACAATATAAAAGATCTACTCAATTCAAAAAGATGTTAAATAAAAACAAGGAATTAATTTATTGCAAAGCAAGGGATATTTTTTCATTATTTATGAATAATGTAAATGAACTAAGTCCATTAAATACGAATTTTGGAAAAAAATGCAATGTTTTATATGCTAGACTCACCTATCACTAAAAATCCTTCTATACATAATTAAAATCCACAAATAAATATTTTACTTATACCCCTGTCATTTTTAATTAGCTTTCATAAAAATAAATTTTTTATACTTATTTCCATTTGGATAGAATACATTGAGACACCAGCTTTAATAATATCCACAAAATAACATATATTTTGATGCAGAGGTGGGAAATTTGTCTCCATTTTTGAAAGAGGGAAGAGTAAGACTTCTTTTTGAAGAAGATTGCATATACATTACGGAAGACACCAATTAATTCCAGGAAAGATGGGATTAGAAGCGTCCGCTGCTTGTGAACAGCTCAACAGCATGGAGTCCTCCAGGTTGGTGTATCTCTAAACGTGACCCACCTGGAGATCCATGGTGTCGAACAATGAACTTTCAAACCAGCAAGGTCTCCATAAAGTGAGGGGAGCTCCTCTTCACCATCGTTGGTTGGAGAACACACAACCTACTTCTACACTAGCCCACTTTTGTCTCTGTCCTTTGTCTTCTCTGTCAGGATTTCCTCCATCCATTTTCCATTGCCGGCCCATTTTTAAGCTCTTAGCCATAATGTATCCTTCCAGACTCCAGATTGATCTGAGGCATGGACATTTTGCCTTTGATAAAGAAAAATGAACAAGGAAACTAGCAAAAAATCGCAGATTGTGTCTACCTTATCATAAAGGTCCAGAGAGTACAAAATTTGGGTTGCTCTACAACAAACATACTCAATTGTGCTTGGTGGCCGTATTTACATCTTGCTGTGGAATTTCAAAGTTCAATGACAATGCTTCTGATTGCCGTTGTTATCTATACTTACATGGTGGAGAAAGAATGACCAGCTAATGGTCATGTGTAAAAACTGACCTGGGCTTGCAACTGCAACCACCTTTTAAGAGCCTAGTTGTTTATGATTTTCCCTTTTCCATTCAGGGTTGTCCTAAATGCCCCCGATCTAAGCTGCCCCATTCTCACTGTAGTCTGCTCCTGCTGCCCCTGGAGCTGCATTTCATGGGATCCTTGAAGTCTTTTTCTGCCCTGCTTACTTCTGCTGTGCTCCTCAGCTCCTCAGAGGAGGGCACCCTGGCTGCACCAGGGCCCTGCAGTTATATCTTCTCCAAACCTAGCCACCACCTCTAGGCTGGACTGAGATGTAGGCAAAGAAAGTGCCGGCATATATGGTGTGACTTCATAGGACCGGGGAAAGATTGTGTTTAAATACATATATCCCATCTGTTTCTAATTTTTAGATGCATTTAACTGGAGCTATGTCTATTATTTTTCACTTAGAGAGAGGGATAAATATTATAATATACATACAGTTGGAAGAGACTATAGGTTAACTTCTTACTTGTTATGAAGTTGCTATCTAAATCCAAACTCTTCTGAAATTTATATCAATTATTAATTCTTAAAATGTTTCTAATTATCTTAATTACTGGCAACTGACTGCAAAAATAGATAGATAGATAGATAGATAGATAGATAGATAGATAGATAGATAGATAGATGAGTTTAAAAGAAAGAGCATAGTATGAATGTTAGTAGTTGATTATGTTCATATTTTGATCTGTGAATAACCTTCGATGGTTCAAAGAGGACCCTGGTGCCTGTTGAAAGCCATGGAAAGAAAAATGATCTAGTAAGAGGAGGCTAAAGAGTTAAAGACAGCTCTTCATTTATCTAATATAGTTTAACTAAGAATACCACTTCATTATAAGAGGAGAGAATGATTGCATCTACTGACAGGTCTTCCTATCTGGCTATGTAATAGAGTAACATAATCAGAGATGTACACACACTGCCGTGTCAGAAAACTTGGATTTCATCTCATTTCAGGGCTCTGACAATTTATAACCAGCAGCATTTTGGCAAGTCACTTAGCCCCGAATTCCATACTTCTCCATGTACTATTTTGGAATAAAAACAGGAGTTTTGGTGAGATATGAACAAGATAACGTGTGTGCAAGTTCTTTGTAAGTGGTAAAGCTTACACATTTAAGAAATTTTTAATATTATTATTTTAATAAATGCAACTGATCAAGAAGCTAAAGGGCTAGGTCCTTACAACAAATGGATCAAACAGCATGTGTTTATGTCTAATAATAGTAATGCAAATGAGAAAAAGTGATAGAAGGGAATGGCCACAGTGGGTTCATCAAGATCCAAGATCATTGTTATTCACGTCACTATACTACAGGCTCATGTGAGCAGCTGCTGGTCTGTCTGATTCACTGTAGCACAGGGCCCAGCACATGATAGATGCTACGTAAATATCTATTGAATGAAGAAATACTTGTTTTTCTTCTCTTTTGGTCAGTATTTAGTGTGTCTGTATTCAAATCTGCCTAGATGGCAAAACCACAGTGACATTGGAAACTTGCCTCTCAAGGGCCAGTGTATCTGAATTGCCTCAGTCCATTCCCACCTTGATTACTGATGCAAACCCGTTATACGATTCCACTTTTCCAAGAACCAGGGCTCACCACTCTGTGTCCTTAATTTCGTGCAATTCATAATTGTTTAGATCCCAAAAGGACGTTTTCACTTTTCCAGCACAGTAGTCTCCATATAGAGGTGTCTACACTCCAGGGGCTGTGCAAAACAATCCACTGGCTTGCAGGAAGAATTTATTTTTATCTCATCCTTTTAAAAGAATTGTGCATGTATACTGTAAAATACATAATGAAGTGATATCCCATCCATCTATATAATTTATAAATAAATATCCACATACTGATCAGAGCTCAAAATATTGTTGTTATTAGAGGTATGTAGCTGACATTCTCAGTACCCACCCACATCACTCACGTCTTTCAGTGTCCTCCTGCTGGCTTCCATATGCCCGTATCTGCTTCTCTGTGTCTGAAAGCTTTTTCAGGAAGCTAGGAAGTCTGCTCTGCCCACCCCTTGTGGCAAGTTGGAAATGCCCCAGGAATTTATCACCCCTATGATCAGTCTTCAAATAATGATTATTTCAGCCATCGGTATATAAATACCTCAGCTTCCTCAATCTTCAGGCAAGATAATTATGAGGCTAGTGATTTTGCATCATTTTTCAGAATTTCCCATGTGTTCAAGCTCCAATAACCCTTTGAGGTGCCTAGCCTAATAGAAAACCTTTTATTGGCTGCCTCTCCTACCCTGTTTCACATCCTCTCTTCCCTGCATAGCTCCCTGCACTCACTTCCAAGCAGAAGTAGGGTCTTCTTTCTGGAAGAACCCCAAACCAAAACAAGTGTGCGGTCAAAATCATTCAGAAGCTGCTGCTTCAAACTGTGGCCCTATTTTATTGATTTTCAAGGCAATCTGCTCCTAATCAGTGACAGAGCAAAACCAGCCTGCTTTACTTCTCTCTATAGCATAGTGTAGTTGCAACGTGGTATAATACCAAAAAAACAAGTGAACTTGGCAGCAAAACATTTTGGTTATCTAAGACTTGTTGAAGGGTCCTTGTTTCCTTTTACCAGTATCTCCAATGTCCACACGGGGCTGCTCTAAGGTTCAGAGTGGAGGGATGGGGAAGATATCACAGTTGGTGGAGATGATAGTATCAGAAAGAACCCTGAGTTTGTTTATGTGGAATTGCTTTTCTCCTATTAATTCATGCAAACAAAATCATGGCTCACTATGCTCACTTCTGTGCATGTTTTGTTTATTTAAACAGTCTACAATGCCTCCTGGAAAACAAAAGGAAAAATAATGACAATAATAAAAACTTAGCACTCCTGTTCAGAGGATATTTTTCTTCTTGATCATATGCTTTTCAGTATTTATCTTCCCTCTGGAATTTGCTATAGATATTTGCATCAAAACATGTTTTTAATCTCTGAAGTGTACCTATATCTACTGTTTGTCACCTAATCCATAATACTCTGTATCTTTCCTTCCAAATATTAACTCTGAAGAAGATTCTGATGTTTTCAAAAATGGGTCTTTGAGTTTAAGGTACCGTAAAACGAGATGAATTACTACATTTTATATTTTACAACGCACATAAACATATTAGGGAGGAGTACGCAGAATTTAATATTCTCTACATGCATTGTTTCTAAGGGGAATAGTGGAATACTTCTCAAGCCTCTTATATTAATGCCTCCTTAATTTCTTAATTCAATTGAATGACATATTCTGGCTCTAAGTGACATGAATTAGACGTTTAAACATCATACTTCTTAACCAACAGATGTGCAAAGATGTGACATCTTAAAAACAAATTTCATATTGTTTTTCTCATTTGGGTAGTAGATGGAGAATAGGCAGGTTAGTAAGAATCCTCTGATAGCCTGGCTACAAAAATCCATCGAGTTGAGTCAGTGGCTTAGATTCTTTTAGGGTTGAAGACAATTATTCACACTACAACGTTAATGAGCAGTCATTTGTGGTCTGTGCTGTAAGAGGGAGTTCTCTCAGGGTGCCCAATTGTGGAGTCATTTTCAATTTGCCAAATAATGAGATTTTGATACAGAATCAGCTTTTCTTTTAAAATAATAAAGAGCAACATATGTGTAAGAACCCTCTAAAATAAAATTGTTCATTTTTGAGAGCAAGAGACTGTGCTCACTAGCCTAATATTGAAATTACAGGTTATAAGGTATGAGAGATCACTAGAAAGATAATGAAAATATTGAAATTCAGAATTGCATAATATTCCTGAGTGGTAAGCTTCCTGAGAATAATAATGTGTGATATTTTGAATTTGTATAGCAAAACAAACTCACCATAAGCCATAAATCAGCCAACTCAACTTTAGTACATAAAATCCGCTCAAGATAATTTAACACTTGATTATTAATACTTTAGAATTTTTATTCTTCACTGAATGTTTTATGTCTGTTCTTATGTTAGCAACAAGATTTGAAGCTCTTTGGAATCTTTCCATTGTGTCCATCCTGATAGTTAACAGTGTTAGGTTTGTTTAACAAATCATAACAAATAGTGTTCATTTTAGCCTTTTAATTTACCACTTTGTGTAGCCATGTCATAGCATCAATCTGTCTACCTTCAGGATCTACTGCAATCAATACACATTGAATACATCCTTTATCCTACTTTCCGTTTACTATGTGTCAAGATATGGCTCGTCCTTTCTAAGTGCTACTTCTGTCTCTAACCTTGAAAGTGAATTAGTCACTGGAACAGTTAGTCTCATTCTTTCTCTAACAGGGTCACAGAAAGGCCTACACATAATCTATTAATTGACACACACACACACAATTGAATATTTAATCCACAGTCTTAGAGATTTAACAGTGTGAAATAATCAACTGCATGAATGATAAAAATCAATGTACCAAAAAATTGGTTATTGATATGACCTAAACAATCTATTCTACTAGTTGTATTTAGTGCTTGTCAATGGAGACAGCTTGTCATCAAATTAAGAATATTCTCTAGATTTCACACTACACTGAGAGCATTTAACAACTGGTAAGTTTTTGTTTTTAGTTCTACAAGCACATGATGCTGACATGAGCTTATTAAATGAGCATTCCAAAAAACCATTTGTATGGGCGATAAGAAATACATAAATCTCGGGAAAAATATTTCATAGTCTTCAATGTTAATTCTAACATTCTGTTCTTCTGTTAAATTCACTTTCAACTATCTAATAATCAGAAATAAGATCACTGGGAATTTATTTATTGCCATCACAATGTGGCCATTGCTGACATCAGCAGCAATCCTGAAGTGTTTAAGAGAGGAATATATATCCCAGTACAACCTAGCCTTTGTGATTCCACTACAGAAATAGGCACAAAAATTGGATAGGATGTTGATTTTAGATAGAGATGACATTTAGAATTTTATTTTCTTTCGACAGGTATTCTTATTTAAAAAAAATAAATAAAACCTGCTAAAAAAGGAGCCATAAAGGAAGGACAAAAGGTGGGGAGAAATAGTGATTAGGTTTACACAAAAGTAAAAATGAAGACACGCAGATATGCAAATATGAGCTCTCCTCTGTGAAGTACCACAAAAGCCAGGTCTGTTTTTACTTTTCATGACTGTTATCAAGAGTTGCTAAAAATGGCTCTAACAGCAGTGCAACCAGGACCCTCTAATTATACCCTGAGTTACGCCTAGGTGTTCAGAAGGCAAACACAGAAAACAAAAAGCAGGGAAATGCATAAAAGATAAACTGTTTTCAATTAAGAAAAATGACCTAACACTGTTTTCCAGTTTAGAAGCTCATTTATTACAAATCTGCCTTTGTTTGTCACCGCTTGGCAATTTTACTCCCTAAAGGGAGACAGCAGGAGAGCTTTTGAGTTGGGAGTAAATGTGAGTTGAAAATAAACTGTTTACATGTGAATATACATATGCAATAGCAGTTTGCCATGAATATGCTGGTAAATACTCAATGTCTATCTTTAGTCCAGATCTCTCTACTAAGACTTGTATATCCGATAGCTTACCCTAACATTCCTCTGAGCATGCATTGGTCTCCTCAAACTCAAAAGTTCAAAACTGAACTAATCATCCATCTTATGAGACTGGCCACATCTGCATCTGCCCAGGTATGTACCCTAGAAAGCAAACTGCTCTTTGGGCCTCGATATTGGGGGCCCACCTACCACTACTACCCCCATCACACATACCCAATCACCCAGGCCAATCTATCCTGTCTCTTTCATATGTTTCCAATCCGTACCCTCCTCACCACCTGCATCAACACTATCTTAGTTCAGAGGCCATCATCCTTTCTTATCTTGGTTACTTAACTGGCCTCCCTCTTTTCAGTCTTCTTTCAAAATCATCTTGCATTCTTCAATCACAGTTACTTTTCTTAAACACAAGTCAATCATTTCCCTCCCTGCTTAACCCTTTAATGTTGCTTCACTTCCCTAAACTCAATCTTGTTAGGACAATATTAAACGCTCTTGATAGTGTGTCACTGCCAACGTAGACTAGTCATTCTTTTTTTTTTTTTCAATAGATTTTTGTTTTGTTTTGTTTATTGCGGTAACATTGGTTTATAACATTGTATAAATTTCAGGTGTACATCACTATACTTCTATTTCTGCATGGATTACATCATGTTCTCATGTTCACCACCCAAATACTAATTACAACCCATCACCACACACATGTGCCTAATTATCCCTTTTGCCCTCCTCCCTCCCTCCTTCTCCTCTGGTAACCACCAATCCAATCTCTGTCTCTATGTGTTTGTTTGTTGTTGTTTTTATCTACCACTTAATGAGTGAGATCATATGGTATTTGACCTTCTCCCTCTGACTTATTTCACTTTGCATAATGCCCTCAATGTCCATCCATGTTGTCACAAATGGCTGGATTCTGAATGACTTTTATTTAGCAAACACATCAAGTTCTGTCCTTTGGTGATTCTTCAACCTCATCTAAGATTCATTCTATGAGCCTAAAAATGTTCTTCTGTACTTTCCACTTTTATCAAGAACCACTCTGAATATAGATATGAGTGTACGTGTGAATAGACACACACACACACACACACACACACACACACAGGCAAGGCCAACTTAGACTAAAAGCACTGGGGCCTTATGTCTGTCTGGGTTGCATGAGCTTACAACTTACTGAATAATCTTCCAGCCTGGAGAGTACACCATTCTACCTAGAACAATAATCCCTTCTAGGGAGAACATTAACGTTGCCTTTAGAAACACTGGAAGACTTCATTATAATGCTTTCCTAGAGCTAGACTAGAATAGGGAATTCAGGGGATTCATGAGATTTCAGGAAAGCAACATTTACTTTAACCTCTCGTAATCATTGAGAAATCGTGTTCCATCTCTCAGAGAATTGTGGGGCAGGACTTTTCTTTGTAATAGAAAACTGAGACTGACTTTCCAAATGCCTCTGATGAATACAATCTCATAGAGCTTTCAGAGGTCGTCTAGTTCAGCCCTCTCAGTTTCAGATAAGGAGACTGAAGCCCGGATGATGTGACACGCTCTCTGAACAGGTCTACTATTATTGTTGAGATCTTTCTTTTCTTTTAGAAAGATATAGAGGTAATTTCCCACTGCTCAATTGTTTTCATTTCCCTCTTGAATTAAAGATGAGTCTTCATTACACTATTGAAGCCCTGGACTATATGAAGCATGGAACAGGTAACAAATGTTATGTTCAAAAAGAAGTCCCCCCAACCTGACACACATCACACATTCCCCCAGCCCCCTCACCAGTGTTTCAAGTTAATTGATCTCACTGATGGTGGATAGCCTCAAGATTTGCATGGCCAGAAGCAGAGCTTTATATTCTTAAAATTACTGGAATCCAATCCATGTTTATATGATGGTGACTATACTTTCTTTTTATTTAATTCTTTATTTGAACATCAAATAGGCTGATAAAATTGTTTACAGGTGCTTGAGCATTCCACTGGATTCTTTATATTTTTAAGGGTGCAAAAGAGGTTTGCAAATATGTTTCATCAAACAAAGCAAAGCTGAGACAAAACAGAATCACATCAATAATAGTATGCGTCAGCGAAAGGGCGTATTAATCCATCAAACACAATTTGGCATTTGGGACTTTTGCCATAAAAAGGAAAAAATGATTTACCTAAGGAATATCATTTTAGGGGATATGGGCAGGGTGAGGAGGGTATAGTAGCAGGAAAGTTAAACTTACCCAATCCTGCTATTGCAACCATGGGAGACAGAGGGAAATGGGCAAATTAAGACCTCAACTCCAGTTGTTTTCTAACGGGGGTATTAAATTTAATTTCAGAGAATCTATGATAAGAAGTATAAACTGAGTCATGGATAGAAACAGCATGGCCAGAAAAGCAGAAACATAAGAAAAGTTTCATAGAACCTGCCTATTAATTCTGCATTTTAAATATAACTCCTGGAATAACAGACAGATGGGAATGGAACAAGGGAAAAAAGGCTGTAGCTCCAAGCATACATCAAAAAGAAAAATCAGGAGATTGATTTGCTAAAAACTGGAGGATTTCAAATTATATTTTATTTTAAGAGGGTGCTGCAAAGTTGTCAAGACTTAGAATCTCATTTTACAGGCTCAAAATTATGCATTATAGGACATATAAATTTTATCAAACTGGAAATGAGAGCTATTTTAAGCACACAGCTTTATATTTCTACTCACAGGCACATTATGAAGATCAAATAAAGAATAATATTGTGAAAATATTTTGTATAACTGTATAACATTGTGAAAATATATTGTTATTATTTCCAGGAAGATTTGAATCCATACGGATAAAATATTCTGCCCTAATTTCCTCTGTAATCCTAGAAAAATTTTCCAACTCTAGAATGCAAAGAGATGCCTAAGTAGTCTAAAGCACTGTGAGTTATGGAATACTGACTCAGGAAAAAAAAAAAAAAACCTTAAGCAACCTGAAGTGCGTATGTAAAAGCCCATTCAATGACGGCCTTCCGTTTGTTAGTTTCATTATGCCGCATTGACAACAATGACAATCAGGCCCTGTTGAAGAAATACTATCCTTTCTGAAGAATTCTTGAGGATTGATGGATGGCCACAGCCAAGCATTGGATGCTTATGGAATATAATACCTTACATGTTGTTTATAATTTGAAAACATTAAGAACATTTTTTCTGATTGAAAAATAAATGCATACACATTGTTAAAATCAAAATAGAACTCTGAAAAAATATAAAGTAAAAGTTCACTATGTTTTTCTCTGAGAGATAAGCAATATTACATTTTCTGTTTATCCTTTGGGATTGTTTTTATTTGTATGCTATCCTTTATATATCTTTTATGATGATCATGATGTTATCACTGGTATCATTCTATATAAAGAGTGGTCAGAGAGGATATTCTGAGATCAGTACTTCTGTTTTTATCATTATAAATTACTTTGTAATCTGCTATGAACTTATGTAATGATTTATATGAAAGGGCGTCACCTCCAAGCTGAGCATAATTTGATGATGATAGAACCAAGAAGAGCCAAGAGGCATTTTTGGTGGGAAAGACTGTGGCTTTAGAGTGGACTTGTTGACACCTATTTGTTCCATTGCTTGTTTGTTTTTAGGCTTAGCCCATAATTCTCCATTCTGCTCATGCCATGGATCTTTTTTTCCCCCCTGAGCTTTGTCTATTGGTTTGCATGATCTTGATATTCAGAGAGCATTAGACATGATAACCCAGCCAGGGTCTCACAAGACCAATATCATCTCACTGAAGAGTTAGATGATAGTTTTCCTTTATTTGTCACAGAAAGTAAGTCTTATTCTTTCAATCTTCTTAAAATATACTCTTAATTCCTGTATCAAAGTAAGGAAGATAACTAACATTAAATAAATTAAATGAAGCACAATTCACCAGCTATCAATGTTTTAAGAAAAAGGGATTTCTCTAAATATAAATTATCATTAGAATTATCCAATGTATGTGGATAATTTCCCCTCATCTTCTCAAGTCAAGCTTGGCGTTTATCTAAGACAATATAGTCATTCATTCATTCAACCAATGTTAATGTCTACCTTATACGAGACACCATTTTAGGCCCCGGTGATTCAGTGAGCTATTTTCCCTGCCTTCTAGTGGGATATTAAAGAAGTAAAGTAAAAGTTACATAAATGACTGCACTAAATTCTAGGAAGGAAATAGACAAGGTGCTAAAATGTCTTATAAACCAAGCCATTATTTTAGACTGGATTCACAGGGAAAGACTTTCTGAGGAGTGGCAAATATGCAGACTGAATAATGAGAATATGCTTTCCATGTTAAGCATGAGAAGGTTCTAAATGAAGAGAACAGTCTATGACATACAGTCTAAGCATTACGGCAGAAAAGGGCATATCATGCTCAAAAGTGAAAGACAAACAAGTGTAGCTAAGACCTGATTGGAGAAGACAGCAGCTCTAGGTGAGACTGGAGAGCTGGGAAGTTCTAGATCATGCACTGAAGACCATGATAAGGAGTATAATGAGGGAAAGGAGGGAAGAATCAAAAATGAGCCATCACAAAGACTCCCTCAGCCAGGTGATCCAGCTTAACATCAGCAATGATAAGTCACGTTGATGAAACATACCCTTGATCTTCTGTGGTGTTCCTCCCCAGGAAACCGTAGCTTAGTCTAACCATGAGAAAAACATCGGACACCAAAACAGAGGTACATTCTACAAAATATCTGACCAGGACTCCTCAAAGCTGTTAAAGTCATCAAAAATGAGGAAAGTCTGAGAGACTGTCAAAGTGTCAAGGAGTCTAAAGAAAGGGAAATGAAACAAAATTTATTGTGGTATCTGGAAGGGATCTCAGAACATAGAAAGGATATTGGGTAAAAACTAAGGAAATCCCGGGTCAGCCCCAGTGGCCTAGTGGTTAAATTCAGTGCACTCCGCTTTGGCAGCCCGGGTCAGATCTCGGGTGCAAACCTACACCACTCTCTGTTAGTGGCCATGCTGTGGGGCCCCACGTAAATAAAAAGGAAAAAAAGAGGAAGATTGACAACAAATGTCAGCTCAAGGCAAATCTTCCTCAGCAAAACAAAACAAAACAAAAACAACTAAGGAAATTCCAATAAAGTATGAACATTAGTTAATAATAATGTATCAATAATGGCTCATTTGTTGTGTCAAATGTTTCATACTAATGTAAGATCTTAACAGGAGAAACTAGATGAGGGATATATGGGAACGATGAATGCAGGAGGAAGGGGAAACAAGTTTCCAGAGGTAGCAAAATTTTGCTTTGGAGTACTTTAAGTCAGAGATGTGATGAAACATCCAGAGAGAGATGCCAGGCAGGTGGGAATGGATGCCTAGATGACAGCTAAAAAGTGAATGAGAAAGTAGAATGGTGGTTGCCAGGAGATGGTAGAGGATACAGAATAATGGGTACGGAGTTTCAGTTTGGGATGGTGAAAAATTTCTGGAGATAATGTAATGGTTGCACAACAATGTGAGTGTACTTCATGCCACTGAATTTTGCACTTAAAAGTAGCTATAATGGTAAATTTTACATTATATGTATTTTATTGCAATAAAAAAAAGTAAATGACTCTGGGTGGCAGGAACACAAGTAATTATTTATTATCCCTTTCTGTATTACAAATGTAATAATAAAGAACACCAGAGCACACCCAAAAACGAAAAGTGCTGAAAAGAACAATGAAGGTTGAGGGGGCACCTGTTCTAGATGGAAGATCAAGGAGAGTGTCTCTGAAGTGATGACTTTCGGTTGCTTGACTTTTTTCTGTGTCTGTCCCAGAACCTCTTTTCTTTAAACACCCTTGGCCCCTCCATGACCACTTCTAAGGATAATAATGTGTCCTACTGACAAAGACACTGGCTTGCATTTAAGTCCTAGCTCCAGCTCTTACTGGAGCTGTGACTGTGTTTATGTTATTCAACCTTTCTAAACCTCTTTTTCCATATCTGTAAAATGAATATAATATTTATCTTGAAGATTTTGGTGAAGACTGCATAAGGTCATATATATATACACATACACATATATGTAGAGTTGTATATACATACACATATATAGCAATTGGATCGTAAGACTCACTCAATCAAGGGCAGCTTTAATTACTACCCACAGTGTCTTTGGATAGACACCTGTCGTAGTCTACTTCAAGTGGGCAAAGGCAGAGTGGCAAACCCTGCACCTTCTTCAGGCTGGAAGTTTCTATTACTCACTAGAGCGGAACCCATGGTTTCGGGCTATTAAGATGAAGCCAGTCCTCTGGGGATTCTCCTGAGAACACCTCTGATAAGAAGACTGTTTCTATACATGACCTTTCTGCCTCTGAGTCACAAGTTCTCAGTACTGTAGAACATGGCAATTTTCTTTTGAGTACTGACCTCCTTTTGGGATTCTGCAAAGGAAAACTACTTAATTTGAAAGGTAGCCAATGGTCACAAAATACTCTGTTCAGAACCTTCTTTTTTTCTCAGAATATATGATCAATATCATCGGTTACTCTTAGCTGTGTACACACTGCAGTACCTTGCCTTGTATTAGAGGCAGTGACACGAAATAGCACCGAGGTATCAGCATCGTTCCGCTTCCATGTGCCCACACCTTCCCTTAGATTACATTTCAGTTACCTCCTTCCCCATCCATCTCGGCAGGATACAAGTTAGCACTTTCAGAAACCATATTTAAGTGCAAACTAGGCGTTTCTTAACTCTCCCCAAGGTTAGGAATATATTAGCTCAGTTTTGAAGGAATTGCCTTGAAAATTTGGCGATAATTTTAACCGGCGACACCAGGTTAGAAAAAAATACCTACAGGACAATTAATTGTAAGGTTCATGCTGGACTTTAATGGAAAACAATTAGGAACAGCTGGATATGATAAGGTATGCGAGGGCAGGGAGAAATCTTTATTCCTCGCTGGGTAATCCTAGTCAACTGAGAAGGTAGCCAAGGTCTCATGTCTGCTTTATGGCTGTGAAATATCTCTGGGTCCAACAGGAAAAAATCTGACAAGCCAGTCTAACAAGACAAGGAACATAATTTAAAAATATGTTTAACATAGAAAAAATAGCATCCTTGTAACAGTACTATATGAGTAAATGAAATAAATACAGTTGGAGGTTTTATCTGAATCTAAATTATTGTAAATAGCCATAATAATTTTAGTACACTTCATTTGTATAGCATTTTAAATGTTTACAAAATACTTCCAAATTTATTTCTTCTGATCCTTGAGTCATCTTATGAAGTCAGAAGTAGACGCATTAGTAATATCCATTATAGAAATGAAGCAGCTGCAGGGTTGGATGATGTCCTGGGAGTCGCCTTTTTTGGAAAAAGGCACGGTGTACTTGAGTTGGGAAAATTGATTTCTTTCCTGGTTCTGTCATATACGTAAAGGTGAAATTGGGCAAACTCTTCAATACTCATATTCCTCACCTAGAAATCAATAATAACACCTACCTCACAAGATTGTAAGGATAGCAATAGAAGCAAAAATAAACGTGAATGTAGTAAATGTTAGACAGGTATAAACGGGTTATTCTCTTCTCCTTAGCTTGAGAAGATCTAGGCGTGCTTTGAAGTCAAGTCCCCTCTGTGTAAGCAGGAGTGGTTCCCTGTGCACTCAAGGCTACCTGCAAAGGGCTAGCATTCAGTGATGGCTGAGCATACAACCTCACACCACCAGCCTGTCTCCTCAGAGCACATCTTCCCATCAGCACTGAATATTGTAACAATTTTCAAGAGCAACAATTCTGAAGGAAATGAGGACAGTACAAATTGGGCTATGAGTCAAAAAAGTTCTTTTTTGAATAAGTGATCACTTCTAATTGGAATAATCACACCAACATTTCTTTGAAGCTCCCAAGCCACTTTGTTAAGAAGAATAACTATTCTTATGATTTTCCCATTGGAGGAAATAAAACAGATTCTAGCCCCATGTTGAATTAAGGGAAGTTGTGAGGCATAAGGCTCATCAACAAACAGTCTGAGCAGGAAATGCTAATTCCTCATTTCTCAAAATTCATTCCCTAGCAGAGAGATCTTTTGCCCTGAAGATTGAGGGCTGATGATTGGGGTGACTTGAAAAATGTTATTCCTACTCATATATGTAATTTCTTTGTGAAAACTTGCTAAAACATTTCTCACTGAATTCCCATAGCTTCCAACACCACATGTCAACCATTCACTTTAGGCTGAAGCAAGGATCAGACTAGGAAGGTTCTTGAAGTATAACATCTCTCATCTCATCAGTGCGGACATGGCATGACTGCGTATATTTATCAGTCATCTCAGGAAAGAGGGGAATTCGGGTCCTATCCATTTTAAGACAGGAAGGCCTTTCTTAGGTTTCATATTAGGGGCCCATGAACTAAGCTATGACTTGGTGCTCTAGTCCTCTGTGGGAATGGCAGTGCATAGGTAAAATTCAAATGTTTAAATAGAGCAGGGCAAAGCAACACATCCAACAGGGCCAGGACAAGGAAGAAAAAGAGAACGAGGATTCTTAATCTTAATTCTTCCCTGAGGAATTTATAGTGTATCAGGGAGTCCTGTAGAGCTCTCCTCAGGGCTCTCAGGGGAACTCTTATGTTCCACCCAGAGGATTTAAAATTCCTATAGGTAGCTTTCCTTCAGATCTGTCTTCCCAAAGTTTCCTGAGCTGGGATTGTCTCAGTGAATCAAGAGTGGCCATCAAATCACCTTCCAGGACAGAGAACTTTTCCTCTCCACCTCAGTTTCTTCAAATGCAAAATGAAGACACAGTCAGATCATGAGGTATTTCCAAGTAAAATTAAAATATACATATATCCTAAGTAACATGCATATATACTGCAAATGAGAGCTGCTTCACAGAGATCAAGCATCGGAGCTTTCTTCTTCCTCTCCCCTGAGTGGACACTTGGTTTCCTCAGGAGAGAGACAGAATCATTCCTGTGAGGCAGGGTCAGTGAAGTTTTCAGTTTCCTGTTTTTGAGGGTGAGTTTGTTCAAGAGAAAAGTTCGGGCCCATCATTCTATCATTCTTAATTTATTTCTCTGTAACCCATCTAGAAGATTTATCACAGACGAGTTTGCAGTTGACTTTTGCTGCACACTCAAGGGCATTTATGGCAATGACATCGTGAGTTTTCTGAGAGGAAGGATGGAAAAGACAACCAGATGGGAGTTGAGCATTCTGAATTCTCATTCAAGCTGTATCACCCTGGACAAATCATCTGAGATTGCTAATTCTGAATTTCCTCAATTTGTTACTATTGCCCTTTTGGAGTTTTTGTGAAAAATGAAATGAGGTGATAGATCTGATAATCCACTGTAAATTGTAAAAGTTTTTTTTTCTTTTTTAACAAAGCACTATTTATTTTAAACTGTCATTAAATAACCCACAAATATGACTTCAAGAGTGGGAATCAAGCACAAAGATGAAGCGATGGACATGTGTTCTGAAACCCAAACTGAGACACTTGATCAACTAGGTACATTTATGAGACAATGGAATACAGAATTTGTCAGTTAGAACCACCCCAACAAATCAAGTTTCCTTAACCCAAACCACATGAAGCTAGGCCATGTGCCTCACCCATCTTGCCTGAATTTGAAGAGAAATGGAACTAAGTAGAACTAGTTATACTTTGAGAAGCACTACAAGTATCTATGAAGCTTCTTCTAAAAGAGAGGCCAGAAAAATCTTTTTGGTAAAATGCCAGGTAGTAAATATTATAGACATTGAAGGCCACATTTGATCTCTGTTGCAACTTTTTCTTCTTTTTTTTTTTGAACAACCTTTTAACAATGCAAAAAACATTCTTGAATAGACGCCATATATAAACAGATCAAAGGCTGTACTTGGCCCCAACTCCTGCTCTAAAACAACGCAGTGATGAGCTTTGGGAACTCCAGAGCAACGTGAAAATATAAGGTGTTATTTACTCAAATCCACACTACTCTTTTTCTGACCTCTCAATGTGTGCTTTACATATTTTAATACTTTTTCTTTATTGTGACAGTCATTACTTGCTAAGTTTTGGTAAAGTGTAGTTATTCTCTTCATACCATACATACATTTATATTTAAAATTGTTTTATATAAATTTATATCTTCAAACACCTTATACAAGTACTCAATTATAATGTTTATTGTTGAAGCCACGTCGTCCATGGTTTATTTGTTATAGGAGCCCAAGCTGACTAAGACATCCCCCATCAACCCGGTGAAACCCTACTCACTCTTTAAATGCTCTATTAAACCAAGTTTCAGCTGGGTTACTCCCACCTTTCGCCTCTATAACTGCTGGAGTCTATTGTGAATCATTGTTTATTCCTCACCTTATCTTCCAGGATAGGCTGGAAGGGCCAGGATTATGATTAATCATCTTTGTATCCTAGATGTCCAGCAGAGTACCTGGCTGTACTTAATTTTGCAGCAATAAATGTTGAAGAATAAATGAATAAACAAGTATTTCCAGTGTATCAATGTCTGTCCTTTACAAAGCACTTGCACGTGCCTTCTATACAATAACCGACTGAATACTGCAGGCAGACAGGAAAGTAAGCTTTAAAATGCAGAACGATGAGAATGATACTGACATGACTAATGGATTTTTTTTTTCAGTTTTAAATATGGATAATATCCTCTTTATATGAATATAAAACAGTACCCCCTTTTCTGCAGGGGATGTGTTCCAAGACCTCCAGTTGGATGCCTGAAATCATGGATAGTACCAAATCCTATATATATTATATTTTTTTCCTATATTTACATACCTATGATAAAATTTAATTTATAAATTAGGCATGGTAAGAGATTAACAACAGCTAATAATAAAACAGAACAACTATAACAATATACTGTAATAAAAGTTACCATAGTTTGGAGCAACCTCAGCATACAACTTTTTTTCTTTCCCTAGTAAGTCAAGAAGTTTCACCTATTCACTTAAAGGAAGCACTTTACCACTTCTCTTTGGCATATCTGAATTGCCAGCATCACTACTCTTGTGCTTCAGGGCCATTATTAAGTAAAATAAGGGTTACTTGAACACAAGCCCTGCGATACGACAGTCGAGCTGATGACAGCTGATCTCATAAGCAAGAGGACTAGTAAGTGACTAATGGGTGGGTAAGGCATACAGCGTGGAGATGCTGGACAAATGATGATTCACATCCCGGGCGGGATGGAGTGGGACGGAGCTGGACAGCATGAGGCTTCATCATGATACTCAGAATGGTGTGCAACTTAAAACTTATAAATTGTTTATTTCTGGAATTTTCCATTTAATATTTTCAGACTGCAGTTGACTGCAGGTAACTGAAGCTATCGAAAGCAAAACCGTGGATAAGGGGGGACTACTGTATACATAATACTTCCGGAATTTGAGTTCTTTTTCTGGGAGGGGGTGGAGTCGAAGGGAATTCCCCAGTCGTGCTCATCTTTGGGTGCAAGCTGTGCTCCAGCTCTCTTGGGAATCAACAAGGGTTCCACAGACAGAGAAGGGGGGAAACACTGGTGTCTGATTTGTTTCTCCCTTTTCTCCATCGTTAGGAGGCACAATCCAAAGAAGGATTGTCATCTCTGTCCAAATCTTTTTTCTCTGAGCCTATATGAAGAAGGATGAAACATTTTCTAAAAAGGTGGAGTCAAATTAGCCTTCACCCTCCTCAAATACAGTTTCTCTGAACACAAAGTTCCATCTGTCTTCTGATGGATTACTTACTGGTACCAACTAATAGCACCAGCTCGTTGATAAGCTTGGGGAGCTCACATGGGAGAAACACAAAACAAACAAACAAACAAGACAATTTCCTGTGATTTTTGTTGAAATGTTTCCATTTTAATTTCAGGTCATCATTTAGTGTAAAATTCTCTTTTAGTTAGGCAAGATAAGTAGCTGTATCTCCTGGCAAAACATCCTTTTTCTTTTTCCACTGAGTAGCCGTTAAAAAGAATACAGTATTTACAAACAAGGCTTCTGGCAGGTTCTCCTATACTTTCTTGTCCTCTCACAGTTGCAAATGCCTCTTAAAATAGCTTTGCAAGTGTCTTCCCAACATTCCCCCGGGGCACATCACATTCCAGCGTAAGTGACAGTGGTCTGAGAGAGCATTCTGTCACCTCATTGTGAATTTCTCTGGACCATGAAATGCCCAGTGTCCTAGACAACACCAGTTCCTCAACTCACCACCAATTGCTTCTCCTCTCCTCTTTCCTCTGATACAAAACAAAGCAAAAAGACAACCAAAAAATGGGCAGTTCATTTTTAAAACATTTGTGGCAAAGCTGATTACATTTATGGTTATCAGGACTTCAGGGTGAAGTAATATGCTATTTGGAAGAAAAGTACATTGACAGAATTAGGAGAGATGACATCAAAATACAGCTTTCCAATTTGTCTCTTTTTCTTGCTCTAAAGATACTGCATGGACAATTTTTGCCAATTTGGCAGTAGATGTGACAACAGAGTTTGCTAATGACCTCATGAAATGGGAAAGCAGAAGAAAGAAGTGGATTTTGATGCTATTTTCTAAAAGGCTTTATCCATCATACTTCCTTCTGCTTTTTAAAAGCCGTCATACATCTCCAAGGAACAAATGCATCATGTAATTTGTTTCTAATTATTCTCTATTATGTAAAGTTAAAAGGTTGAGTTGATATCTTTTTATAAGCATCAACGTTATTTAAAAAAATATATATATTGGTCAAAATAGATACTGCCAGGATTAATAAAATCCTAATTATTTACATGCAATTCAGTAACAATAATGAATGGATGAGGTTTCCAAAACTTCTGGAAATCAGGAAAGTAGATACTCTCAAGATTGAAGTAGCTCATTGAACCAGAGTTGAGTCTCAGCAGGAACCCAGAAGAATGACATAATGGGAGACCTATGTTCTGATAGGTTGGCACCACGTCATATCTGTCATTAAAGTTTTGATGATAACGCATATTTGAACCTCAGCCTTTCCAACAAAATCTTACCACTAAATCATAAGACCCCTTTGTAAAGCATCAGGGAAACAGAAGAGGGGCGGTAGAAAAAGAATCAGAAACCCTACACAAATAAGGAAGAATAACAAGGAGTTTCTTATAGCCTCACATCTTTCTTAAAAGGAATTAAACTCTAGGGTTAAAAATAATCACGTGGGGAGCCGGCCCTGTGGTGTAGCAGTTAAGTGTGCGCGCTCTGCTGCTGGCAGCCCGGGTTCGGATCCCGGGCACGCACTGATGCATCGCTTGTCAGGCCATGCAGTGGCTGCGTCCCATATAAAGTGAAGGAATATTGGCACGGATGTTAGCCCAGGGCCAGTCTTCCTCAGCAAAAAGAGGAGGATTGGCAGATGTTAGCTCAGGGCTCATCTTCCTCACAAAAAAATAAATAAATAAGTAATAATCACGTGGAACATTTCATAGGAGTAGTCAGGGGGAGTAATGATATTGACAATGGGTTGGGGGTCAGGATGTTTAGATTCCAAATCGTCATTCTATAACCTCAACCTATTGTCACCCACACGATAACCACTACTCTTGCTCACAGTCTCCTTAACTGCAAAATAAAGGTGTCAGACTCAATGATGTTGAACATTTCACTAAATTCTTGAATCTGTGAAGTTGAAGGAACTAAAGGGAAACTGACAATGGTAGAATTGTCTCCAAAGTGCCTATTCTTAACCACAACTTTATACTGCCTGACAGTGGGGTGCACTCTTTGGGAGACACTAGATCCTCAAGTCAGGGGAAAAGGTCGAAGCCTTGTCTTACTAAGCTCTCTAGGAGGTGGTGAAGGCCAGTGGTCTTCCCGCTGCCAGGGAGCACAGTTCCACCATAACTGCCAAGGTTGCAGCAGCGCTGTTAGCAGGGATGCTGAGACTATGTAAGAGGGGAGGAAAGTGCGCATGTGAGTGTAGTACATCTCCTTCCCCTATTAATATTCCTGCATGATGATAGGGGCATCAGGTAGGAGGGATAGCAGGGGCACAAGACAGTGTTATGCACAAAATAGGTGTTCAGCCAATATCTGTTGAATGCATGAATGAATAAAAGAACAAATAAATGAATACTCCAATTCTATGCGTAAGACTAAGGCTATAGTGTGGCAATTTATCCAGAATGGTATTTAGGTTCATGACATAAATTATTCTCCATCTTTGGTCTTATATCTTGTAGACGGCACCAAGCAAAAAGAGTCAGTGGCCCTGCAAATCCATCCTAGTGTGAGGAGAAAAAGTAGTCTGTTTAAATCATGTGTGATCTGTGCTAGCTAAAATTTGTTTCAACATATGTTACATATAAAAACAAACAAGTTGGGTCCCTTTAAGAGTTCATGTGCTAGATATTAATTAAATTCAGCTTGAATAAAGTAATAAATCTACTATATATCTACGAAAGGTAGCCCATAGAAAATTTTGCTTAGGCTTCGATGAAGTGTTGGTTTCAAAAGTAGGAAAATTTGTCAGAAGGGAAGATTTATTCTGAAAGGAAAATTTTACGTAGAAAGAGAGTTTCTTTGAGCTATTTCAGAAAATGATGACTTGCTATTATGAAAGCAACAGAAGAAGCAGATTAGAGTAGTAAGAAACTTTAGACTTTTAGCCAACTAGTGGCATAAAATAATCATGAAAAAATATTTATTGAGCTCTGCTAGGTGCCAAGAATAGAGCCAGGCATAAGATTCAATGCTGAGAAGAAGAATTAAAATTAAAAACACCAACAAGAAATCTTGCCCAAATGGGCCAGTTTTCTTCTAATGAAAGCAGAGAATATCAATGACAATTTCATCATGTGAAGGAGTTGAACACAAGGCATGTGTGTAAGTTGAAGAATGCACCCAAGCGAAGATACTAAGAGTCAAGTTAAAAAAGTGGGTAAATTAGCTGCCCAGTGCAAAGCCATGTCTAAACAGCTAGAATGACTAGACCAATACACCAAACAGCACCAATTTTCCTAAAAGCAGAGAACAGCGAAAAGGGCACAACCCAAAGGGTACTAAACAATCTCTCAGACTTATCTTACTTCTCAAATAGAAATAAAAATACTCTGTCTGCTATTGGTAAAACAAATTAAGACTTATAGTGCTCCATTTAGGGGTCAGTAGAAGTATCTTGGGTAAGTTTACAGCTTTTTTATTTAGCTTCATCATGAGCATGACTGTTAAGGCTTGGAAGATCAATTGGGAATGAGAGATGGGGAAGAACAGCTCTGGGATGTCCTTTCTTCCCTATTCTTGTATTTAAACACTCAAGGGAGCACAAGAGTTGCCAAAACTGGATAAGCAAACCATTTAAGTCTTTCAACAAAGAGGTGAAACATTTTTGTGCCTCAGCTACAAAAAACATCTTGTGAAAAATTTAATAGTGGCAAAATAAAAATAGTTGAATAAAAAACACAAGATGCCAAGTAACAATACTCTTTTATAAGTGCTGAAATAGGGGGAGGGTGGGTTAAAGGAAGAAGAAAAAAGAGATAGAATTTAAATATTCAGTACATGAGTTCTGTGGCTATTACTGGAAAGTTCTAAAGTTTAAGAACATGAAAATGTAAGAATAGAGAAAATCCAATACAAGAATAAAGTAATATAATATACTTGACAAAATGAAAAGTATTTCTCTAATGCATAACTAAAATTTATCTTCAAGATGTAAGGGAAAACATTTACTGATTTAATGAAAATACCAAAGAAAAACTAATGCAATGGAATATTATTCAGCACTAAAAAGAAACGAGTTATCAAACCCTGAAAAGACATGGAGGAAACTTAAATGCATATCACTAAGTGAAAGAAGCCAATCTGAAAAGGCTACGCATGGTATGATTCCAACCATTTGACCTTCTGGAAGAAGCAAAACTATGGAAACAGTAAAAGGATCAGTGGTTACCAAAGGTTAGGAAGGAGAGAGGGATAAATTGGGAGGAGCACAGAGGATTTGGGGGCATGAAACTACTCTTTATGATGCTATAATGGTGGATACATGTCAGTATACATTTGTCAAAACCCATAGAACACGCAACACCAAGAGCAAACCCTAATGTAAACTATGAACTTTGGGTGATTATAATGTGCAATGTAGGTTCATCCATCGTAAAAAATGTACCACTCCAGCCAGGGATGTTGATAGTGGGGGATGCTGTGAGTACTGGGGGGAAGGGGGTATATGGGAACTCTCTGTACTTTCTACTCAATTTTGCTGTGAACCTAAAACTTCTCTAAAAAATAAAGTCTATTCAAAAAAAAACAAACCAGCGTAATAAGAAAAGTTATCTTTCAATAACTATACAGAGTAATGAAAAAAAAGCAGTGTAAATTTTAAATAATCAAACTATTGATATCGTTTCATTTTCAACTATATTGGAAAAGTAAAGTAAGAACACATAAGAGTTTGGGAGAAAAAATAATTTTAAAAAGTAGTCAAATATTTGCTGCAAGTGGAAGGAATAAGTCATGCTAATTTAATTAAAAGAATCAAACAGGGATAATGACCTTTAGAAAATCTTACCAGTATATGGTGCAATGATTTCAATGATCTGCAATGCTTAAGTCTTAGGGAAAAGCTAAAGGATTTAAAGTCACCATCAATTATTTCTGAAAATGCATCATCTCACACCAAGAGGTGCCAAAATATAGGAATTGGAGAAATACCTATTAAAGGAGAAGAGAGCAGGGCTGCCAATTACAGCCAACATTCTAGATTCAATGTCTAGATTCAATTCAAAATAATGGGACTAAACCAGAGGAAAAATATAACAAACCTTAGGCACTGAGCAGGCAAGAGCAATTAAGTAGCCGAGGATTGAGAAATGGAAGAAAGAGCCAAGAGGAATGGACCATGGGAACTTGCATTGTGATAAAGAAGCCAAAATAAGCCAGTGCACATCAAAGAGAAGACATTTGACAACCTCTTTCTTCCAAGAAAATGACCCGTGGGATTCTATCTAACACTTCAATGATAGAAAGATGTCATTTTATTTTGTTTGAATATAGAAAGTTGCTGGAAAATAAGTATGACCTCCTTTCTGTATCACTTCTTGAAAATAAAAGTAATTTGAATTTTTAGTAAATTCCAACAGAGAGAGAAGCCAAAGAATCTCCTTATAAATGGCGGAATTTTAAAGAGGAATGCTAAGGATGTGAATTTCCTGAAGAATGTGTTATGTAACTACCAAACTGCGTGGGAAAGGAGCAATTATCACTTTAATTAATTAGGGCCCTGTTGTAGCTCCCTTGTGAAAGATAATCCTTGATTAAAAGTGTCAGTGTGTAAAAATATTGACTGATATTGAAATGTAAGAGTGTGAAATTTCAATTAATTGTAAAAAATTAGCTGGAATTATCATTTACCAATAGACACTAATGATTCTCAGGAGACTTGAGACATACAAGCAAATAGAGTTGACAGTGGACATGTAAACTGGAACAGAATTAATCCACTGATGGTTCATCCCTCAGAATAATTAACTCCTTTGGCCTTTTGTTTTATATCTGCAATTCAGAGGTTGATGTTAAGTAATAGCAATTGTTTTGCAGAGGAAGGGAATAGATAGAACGATATGAAATAGAAGGAGATCCAAAAATAACATTTTACTAAGACATAGTGTTTTCATAGTCAACAGCAATGTTCCAACATCTAAACGTTTTATAGATATTCATGAAGTTATATATTATGCCTTAGAAATTCCATACCTGGAAGCCTTGCTAAGACTCTTTCTCCCCCTATGCCTAGAAAGAGCTTCCTGGGACTATGAAGGAGCGAGCATTTTCAAACATGAAGCCTAAAATTAAACTAAGCCAAGAGGTGAGTGGCCAAGACTGATTCTATCTCACCTGAGACTGATTCCTCTAGGATAAACTCTGTTTTCATGATTCCACTTTCTGAAAAGTGACTCAAAGTGTGATGTGCCTCTATTTCTTTTTCTTCCCTCTCGCTTCTTCCTTGGCTTTATCAGAATTAGATGCCAAATAATAGAATGGATATTCCCTTAAAGAAACTGCTTATGGTATATTAAAACAAAATAAACAAAAACCAAATTTTGTAAATTGATCTTAGATGTTAGACATGAGACTGATGCCCAAAACGATGAACTCACTCTTAGACCTAGACAAGCTATTTAGTGTCAACGAGCACTAATTTCTACACATACAAAGAAAAAATAACAAACGTTTACCACATAGAGTTGGCGTGAGGTATACGAATAATGTATGTAAAGAAATGGCACAGGTCCTAAAATTTGGTAGACACTCAAAAAAGAGCTGCTGTCATTTCATTGTTTTTGTTGTTGTCACTATTGTCACAGAAGAGGATGTGATCCAAAATTCTAGAATTTTCCCTAACATGGAAATGTCCAGTCATGCTCACTTTAAAATAAAAGCAAAATGGTGACTTCTTGTTTACCTTTGAATGACACCCAGTGGCCAGAGACAACAGAAATTAAACTTACATCATCCACCGCTCTCTTTGGCTTCAGAACTCCCAGCACACAACATAGAGGGTGAAAACAAGTCTATAATATTAGGCTTACATATGAAGACATAACTGGCCACTCCACTGATAAAATCTGATAGCAAAGTAATTTTGAGGATGGAGCAAGAAAACAGCAGACAAATCTAGGAAATACTTGGGTCCTGGGGCTGCTCATTCTCTTCCTAAAAATGAAACCAAATGCTCTGATGCTCTCCAAAGAACACAATGAGGTAAAGTTTTCCTATTTTCCTGTCGGTTATATGATAGAAGGCTGTTCCCTCTGTAGCAGTGCTGAGGAAGGCACAGAGTATTAGAATATCTTCGTTTGTTGTGTTCAACAGTATAAAACTGTGTGTGAAAATTATGTTCTTCCCTCTATGAATCAAATTATTTCAAGCTTAACTTTTATGAAGAGTGGGAAAAATTAGCCTTCAGATAATTCTGTAGCTCCTCATCTCATGTCTTCTAAAGAGCTCCTTAGTAGTTAATTAAATAATCAAGAAATAATAGGCTCATCTTCCTATATTATTCCATCTTGTTTATTGGCTTGGCGTAGTTGTGGAGGTAAAGGAGAGCTTCTTTGCTTTATTAAAGTAGAAGAATCATCTTCATGACCAAGGGTGAGCAACAGCATCAGGAAATATCATTACAGCTTTCCTATTCCTAGAGGAGGTATTATATTATATCAGTCTGTGACTGGAGATCATCATAATACACCAACATTTTGCAACAGTAACAGTGACATGTGGTAATTAACATTTACCACAATTCCCTCACTCTCACGAACTCCTCCACCAGGGCTGGGAGAGAGGAAGTGGAAAAATGCCAGGCTCTTGGTCCAGCTAGATTAGTAACAAAAACCTAGACAGAACACTAGATAGGAGAGAGCACAGGGGAGCTTTGGAATCATGAAGATATCTTCCCAGGCGGATATCAGGGAGAATGAAGATTTGTAGACAGGGAAAAATGAAACAAGGTATAGAAAAGAAGTCAAGTGCTTATTTCTTAAATGGCCAGGACTGATCTAACTCTAAGAACATAAAGTATGCAGATGGGACTGTACCCCATCTAAACAACAGGTACAGGTATCATATGACATGGAAGGGAAGCATCTTTATCCATGGCTGTCCTCCTGAATTGTTATTCATCGTCCACACCAGAAAATTAAAAAGTCTGGCCGCAACTAAGCGCTCAGTCTCAATGGCCCACACAAGGTGGAAAACTCGCATGATGATATTGGCAACAACATGTGGGTTGAGCAGCCTATCTTCTTTCCTCTTCATTTGCCCTTTAGATGCCAATTCTTCAATCTGGTATTATTTAAATGTGGTCCTGTGATTACCCACCTCAGTATCACCTGAGGTGCTAGTTAAAGATAGAGATTCCTGTGTCTGCCCCCAAACCTGCTGACTCAAAATCTTTACAAGAGGAATGGAGTATTTCAAGGACTCAACCGGTGAATGAATCTCTTTCAAAATTCTTAGAAGACAGTAGTGATTTAACTAATTCAGGATCTGGTTATTCAAAGCACTTTACCTAATGACTATGAGTATTGACTGCTGAAAACGTGGGTCCAGTTCTGCCACAGATCTGCCAGAGATCAACATTCAAAGCTATATGGGGTCCTCAACCTCAGAAAAGAGCAGTCCTGCCTTTCTGAACCCAGTAGATACAGACAACTTCAAAATACTGCCCTGCTACCACACTTTTTGCTGTTTATTTTCACTGATCCTAAAAACACAGATCTTCAGTTTTGTTATTCTTTTTGTTGTTGCGTATTATCCATGGGCTGGAAATTTGAATCCAGATTGGTGTTTAGCCGATGGAGACGCTTATAACTTCTTTGATACAATAAAATGGAATGGGGACTATGCATATTTCCAGGGTTACATATTATCTATGCAGAACGTTGGAAAAAAATAAAGCTCCGTATTTCCAACACATGTGAAATGTACATATTTATGAAAATATGGCTTCTGTTCTTATCTCAGACCTCATCAGCATCCCTAACAAGTTCCGGTTGGCAGTCTACTACCAGGATACATAAAATCATCCAAGTTGCCTAGCACTTTTACAAGTTAACTCTTTTGTAAATAGTTTAGGTTAATATCCAAGAAAACAATTCAGTCAACCCCATAGAGCTCTTTAAGATGAAATACCAATATTTTCACCTTCCAAAGAACTTTGCTGTGAATATTAAATGCCAAAAATGTCTTTATTATTATATTGACTATGCATACCACAATAACAAACATATACTGAGTACCTAGAATGTATCAGGCTATGTGCCTGATTGTGGGAGATTAAATGATATAGGATGTAAAATATTCAACAAAATGCTGGCCACATCATGACCTTCCTTAGCTATTATTATTAGTTTGGGGGATGGCTCGTTTAAATGTGGTGATTATGATTGCTTATTAGTATTGTAATAATAATAAATTAGATGAAGAGGAAGAAGAAGAGGAGGAAAAGAATAAAGAGAAAAAGAAATATATTGGCCAACATTAATTTAGCATTTACTCTGTGCTAGTCATTACACTAAGCTATTTCTGTGTATTATGTCCTCAAGCCGTCGGGGAATGAAGAAAGAGCTGATATGGATTGGCAAAAAGGTTTAGTTCAGTTATGGAAGATCTCATGTCGGTTTGATTTTAGAGTTTATCCTAGACAGTTGAGAAACAGTGAAGAATTTTTAACAAGAGAACAACATGTTGAGATTTACATTATAGAAAGGTCATTCTGGCGGTGTGAGGCATAGATTGTGCTAGGGAAAGACTGGAGGTGGGAGACCAGTTAGAAACATAAGGTTCTGGGGATACTTCATGTGCGAGATGCTAAAGGTCTGAAAAGATGTGTGGACAGAGAGGAGGGGATGAATTCTAGACAAGTCTCAGGGATAGGTTTGATTTGGAGATACCAATAGATGGTGACAGCAGAATTTGGAGAAAGAAAGAAGGCATGTTTATAGCATATCAACCTCACTTCTAATTCGTCATGTAATTTCTGATTAATAATAATGTGCACATTGATATTACTATTCACACAATAATATAGAGTAAAACTTCAAAGTTTCTCACGTAACACAATACCAAATTATATAATTTAATATAAAATAATATATGTAATATATAGGATATGTATATATCTACCCAGCAAGAAAAATGCTCCCATTCTAAAGATTGAAGACTTCCATTTTGAAGTCTTAAAGACTTAAACATACAGAAGATTCCATTAGATTCTTCTTCCAGAGATATCTCAATGGAATCTCTTTGTCTTCCATAGGAATATTTTCACAACGATGTTAAACACGTTAGGGTATAAATATCCCCCCTTGCCTGTAACTTTCTAGAATTCTTCATAGCAAACAGCCATTAGCATGCCCAGGCAATGAATGTCTTCTACTAATATCTTTGCTTAAAAATATACTAATTAAAAGTCTTTGTTGCTTTTGTCCATTTCAAATTATATTTGAAATTGAAATTCTCTCAAAGGTTTAAAAACGATGTTCTTGCCCTATCCAAAGTAATGTGCTTCCTGCTATTGAACACCAGAGGGCATCACTCAGTGAAAGCCTGGATTTGAGAAGGAAGGAGGAAAGAGAAGGAATTCCATTGCTAACGAAAGAAACCAATTTTTTAGTGTGTACCCTTATCTACCATGAAACATTACCATGGTAACAGCACCAGTTAAGATGATTGTATATTTAGGTCACAGTATGAAAGAAGGAGCTGGAACATGTGGGAAAACAAATGGAAATGAAATAAAGGCAAGAATATATAAAGTGTGGAAGGAGGCAAACCAACCAGAACCTAGCTCACCCTTTGCTAATAGTTTCACAAAGTCACATTATGCCTTTCAAAGCAAAGGTAGATAATAAATTCTAACTAAAATTACAAGTTTCCATTGAAATTCAGAACCATCAGCACCAACAATCTTAATAAGGAAAGTGGAACTTATTCAGCACAGCAAAATGAAGAGACAAGTAGTCTGGAAGTTAGATATGTGTGTTCTTAGGCAGTTCTTAGTGAGCTGAATCATGTTGGTAAGCCTCTTCATCCACTTGAATACTCATCATGAGTTAAACTGGAAGATATCAAAATTCTGTTCCATCTTTTTGCATCAGACAAAAGAGAATCTTAGTATAGCTATAGGTAGAAATAGCATCTGCCAAAATATCAGGTAATTTCGATGCCCTTGTTTTCCTCTGCCAGAGGCATCACTGATTAAGCAGAACAAGCATGTTGTGCCAACTGAGAACCTATCTGGCACTGAATCTTCCCTGCTTAGTGTTTAGGGGATCTGACAAGAAGAGTTGCAGAACTGAATTAAAAGGATGTGGAGAACATCATTGAACTCTGAACACCAAGGTTTTGATTTCCCCAAACACAGGGAAAACAAGTGCTACAGCTATTCATAGACAGCCAGTCAGTACTGCATGAGACAAAGACTGGAATCCAACAGGCTTGGGTTTGAATCCAGGGGCTGCAACTTACCAGCTGTGTGATCTTTGGCCATTACCTGCCCCCTCTGAATGCTGGTTTCCTCATCTGTAAAATGGGGAAAACAACATCTCCTTGATAGGATTGATGCAATGAGAAAATGAGAATGTGGATTCATCTATTCACTCATGCAACAAATATTTAACAAGCTCCTAGGATGTGCCAGACTCTATCTTAAACAGTGGGGCTAAAGCACTGACAGAACAGATGATATAATGCATGTAGGGTGCTTAGGACAGTGCTAGGGACTTAGAACACACTCCATGAAAATGCATTTCCAAGTAAAAATGACCAGTTTCTTTTGCACCAAACAAAACACACACCGCCGCTCCCACCCCCACTACGTGACCCAGCTGAGCCTTGGGGAATGCCATCAGTATACTTGCTCTGACATCTTTTAATGCAAGCAGTCTCAACACCTGCTAAATGAATCAAAGGGAGACAAGGTGGGGACAGGTGATAGGGAATGACAGCCAGGTGTTAATAGTCACATTGAGGATATTGACAGTGTTTAATACACAGGAATTCACTGAGGAAAATGACACAGAGAGTCCACATCATAAAATGCCCAACCAACTCAAACATTAGTATAAATGAAGAAAACCAGTCCTTCAAGGGAACTGTGTGACAAAATATTTGTTAGTCTCTTGAACCTGCTGAGTAATGTAAAGAGTAAGATGAGACTAAGAGTGGGCATTGCATAGTGGTGTTGAGACAATTGCTGACAGGCATCATCTTACAGGCTGCGTACCCCAAACACAGACTGACCCGGGTGACGGAGGTTGAAGCCAGCACTTCTGGTGGCTGTTAAGGGCACACCCACAGATTCCCGCCCTCATCTTTCTTTCTTTCTCCCATTCCCTCTTCATTTCCCTTATTCTCTTGTCCCTTCTTCTTCCTCCTTTGCACTTGCTTTAACTTTGTTCATTGCTGTGGGTCAGAGAGCCATGTGCCTCCTAATCAGTGTGCCCACCTCCTCCACTGAAGCGGGGGCCATGCCTCCCCTGCCAGCCAGCAAACTGGGGACTGCTGTTTTTGCCAGACCTCTGACACTGCTCCTCCCTCCTGTGCCCTTGGCCCTGGGGGCTGGCTGCCTTGGAATTGGAATTGGAAAGTTGCCACTGAATGTACATCCAAGTGCCTGGCATTGGGGGATATCTGGGCAAAGAAGGGGATAGGGTCACAAATGTGAAGATAGCAATCTCTGCCCCCCAAAATTGAGAGACTGTGGGGCCTCATTCCAAAGGGATTTTACCCTATGTTTGACAGCTAGTCTCTTCCACATCTGCCCCTGAGGTCAGCTGAGAGCTGCAAACACGTTCTTTGTGTTCTCTTGAACTTGTACTATGGTAGGGAGATTCCAATCCACCTGTTTTCTCACTCCAGGCCCCCTCCAGACACCCTCAGGCACACTTACATAAACAACATGCTTGTTTCCTTTGTAGGAAGACCAGGCATCTGTCAGGAAGCCCACCCTGAATTTGGGGTCCCAGGACTTTCCCCCACTCCCACCCCACCTCATTCACAGAGTTTTAAAACAATAAACTGACTTGGCTGGAATTTCCACGCCTTCTTAGGGTCAAGCTTTATTTTTCAGTTTTAATCGGCAGAATTTTTTAGCCTAGTAAAGCTTTTAGAGTCAACAGAAGTTGCTTATTTATTGTATTGCCACAACTCGGACACATTACTAATAATAGTAATAACAATAAAAATTCATCTGGTCTTAACTTATTACTTCTTGAGTCGTTAGCTGCCAAATCCTGCAAAGCTGTGACATTGTTGGCACAAAATTCTTCCATCCATTTGACAAGAGTTTCAAAAGTCTACTTTCTGAATTGCAGCCCAATACAGTTCCCAGGGGGAAACTCTCTTGGCCAAATCAACTAGTTTACTTCAATGATTATCTTGCCCTTGTTGTTATGGCCCCAAAGACCACACACACACACACACACACACACACACACACACACACACACGCCTAATTGTTTGCAGTTTCTGAAGTGTATCATCATCCTTATTATTTTCTTGTCAAAGACGAGGTACTATATATGTATATATCCCTGCCCTATGCTTTTCAATACACTGTATACATACATGCAGATTGCCAACAAAATACAATGCAGGGTTTTGGCCGCAGGATGCCGGGTTGAGTATTAGGAGTTTGTGAGCCTCCTCACTTGCAGAGCCCTCTCAATCCCGGGAAACCAGAATGCCCGGAGTGAAGTGAGGTGCTGGTCCACCCCAGGACCCGGCCATCTGGACTTCCCTAGGCGGGCTGGAGAAAGGCTGCCCCCCACAGGTGGGTTTTGGCCTGAGGCGCGGGGTGGGGGTGGGGAGCGGGGCGGAGGCCTGGGGCTCCTTTAAACTCCGCACAGTTGGAGCCTGAGCCCTGGGGGCCTTTTCTCCCAGAGCCTCCCCCCACCCCACCTCCAACCCAGATCCGAGTTTTTCGCAGGCCTCTCCAGTCGCCCCACGGTTTCTCTGAGGAGTCTGGGAGTCTGGGCTGGCTCCCCTCGCCTCCGGCCCCGCCCTTGACCGTGGCGGCAGGCGCGCGGGGCTGTCCAGCCGGGGCTGCGTGCCTGAGCGCCGGCCAGCGTGCGGTAGAGCGTGGGGACGAGTGTTTGTGCTGCTGGCTGCGTGTACTAGGGGACGGACAAACCATACGGCTGGCTGCCACGTACCCACTGCCGCCCAGTGCTAAGAAAAAGAGCAAGAAAAGCAAAACAAACCAAAAAAAAAGAGAAGAGGAGATGAAGGGGAAATAGAAAGTCAGCGTGAGGGATTCCGGAGCTTGAGGACGGGGAAGCGCCGTGCTCTTGCTGGGCTCGCCGCGCCGGGGCTGGCAGACTTGGAACCGTTGGTGGCCTCAGTCACAGACGTGCCGTGGCCACGAACTGACATAAGGACACGGGAGGGCGGTTTGGGTGAGATGTCAGCGGGCAGCTCTGCTTGCCTTAGGCGTTTACCTCTATTTCTCCTCTCTCCTCCCGCCTCTCCGCCCCGCGCGACTCCCGCATATATATTTCCATACAGGCAACAGCCTTAGTCTCCTGGCCTGGGACTGAATGAGCTCGGTGGACCCTCCCTTGGAAGATTTTGTAGCCGAAAGCAGCCTCGAGGACGGCGACGGGCAAGAGGGTAGAGAAAGGGATGGGGATGCTGGAGGGGTACTGAGGCAGTGAGTGTGTCAATAATTTTGTCAATAATTCAGGGAAATCTTCACCTCTTGAAAGCTTTCCTAGGCGAGCCTCCTCCCATCCCGCGGGGGGCGCCCCAGGGGCGCAGGGCAGGCGCGCAGGTGGAATTTCTGCGCGATCCACCCCTGCGCGGTCTACCCTGGACCGCACCTCCCGGGTTCCGAGAGCTACAAGTTAGCGGGCGGTCGCGCAGTCCGCGGGTGTGAACGGCGAGGGACATTTTGGGCCCCCTATCTACAATCCCGAGCGCCGCCGAGGTGGTCCAGGGCCCATCGTGAGGTGGGTGTCCGCGAAGCCCAGGCACTGTCCAGGACCTCGCGAGCCCCAAGCTGAGATGCTGTCTCCAAGCCGAGGCCGACAGCCGACCTCGTGTGCCAGGCCGAAATGGGATAGGGTTGCAGAAGGCTTCCCCCTCCTCTGTCCTGGGACCCTTGCCTCATTCTCATCCCTCCAGCTCCTTGGCAGAGGTCCTTGGACAGCAGCACCAAGCCTCCCTCCAGCCACCCGGCGCAGGAGCCCGAGGGGCCGCTCGGAAGGCGAAACCAGGGGACCGTGCGGCGCCGGGTCGAGCCGGGCCTCCACCCCCAAACCCCTGGAAGACCGGGCCAGACCCCAGGCAGGAAGGAGCGTAAGGGGCAGGAGAGGGCGAAGCCCCTCGGGGAGGGGTGGGGGTCGAGTGACAGCGGAAGGGATGGCGAGCTGGAAGAGCGACCGATGCCCCGGCAGGCGCGGCCCCAGGCTGCCTTCGCCACATTCCGCCGGACTCAGTGACCCGCGGAATCGCGCCCCAGTCCTTCGCTGCTCCTCACTTGCCCCTGCCTGCCAGACCCGCCATCGCTGCCTTCAGCCCTCCAAGCCCCAGGAACCAAAGTTTCCGTTTAAGAATCTGCACTTGTGGAGGACAATCCTCCAATTTCCCAATGCCCGACCCCCTCTGCCCCGGGTTCTGGAGATTGGGAGGGACCTGCCGTGCCAGGGCCCCTGGCGCGGGCAAGCCGAGAGCTGAGCAGCGCGGTGCCCTTACCTGCCGCCAGTTCAGCTCCAGTTGCCTCCACGGGCTGCGATTTCCTTGGTGAAGGCTGGCAGGAGCGAGGAGCCCTTCGCGGGTTCGGGGCTGACGAGCCCGGGAGCGAGCTGCGCACAGCTCAGAGTCCGAAGCCAGCCGCCGGCTCGCTTTCTCCCTTGATCTTCCAAGAGAAAAGGAAAAGATTAGTTGGCGCCGCGACACTCGGAGGGGTGGGGCGGGGGAGGCGGGGAGAGAGCGGACCCAAAGGCTCTGGCGAGAGCTGCGGGGCTCGGGCGCGCGCGAGCAGAGTCGCGTACCCCACACCCGTCCCAGTCACTTGGAGAGTCTGGATCCCCTTCGCCATTTAAATTGGAGTTAAACCAACGCTACCCCCACCAAACCACCAAAGGAGAAGCAGAAAGGACTTTCAAACCTGGCTTTCACGAAGATGAGTCTGGAGAGCAAAATAGAACCAAGACCTGGATGGCCTGGCGAGCTGGGCGGGATTCATTTCTTCACCAAAATGTTTGGGGAAGTAGTAATTAGTGTGGGAGGCAACACCTACTTCGATGCCTCTGGTGATTTCCTACTGTGATCTGCAGTTTCAAGGCTCTGGCCAACCCACAGGCTGGTGTGTGTACGTGTGAGCGCGTGTGTGTCTCTGTTCCTGTGTGTGTGTTCCTGTGTGTGTGCGCGCGGGTGCGCTCGCTGGAGCAAGTCTCTGCTCCGGGGCGCTTTTGGTATCGCAGCAGAGCGTGTCTGTGTTGCTGCGTGTGTGTTCGATTAGCTGCAATGGGCAGACAATTTCTGGAGAGAACATTTACAATTTTCTTTCAATATGACGGGATTAGTTGCTGTTGAAGGCGCTCCTCCAATGAAATCTTCTCTGCTCTCTGATTTGGCGGTTTTTCTGAGCAAATATGACAGCCTTTTCTCCAGGCTCCTTTCTGCTCCTCTCCACTTCCATCCCCAGAGCCCAGCTCTCCATCTGCAATTTCTACATCAGAACGTTTACAATTACCGGCACCACCACCCAGTCCCATTCCTATAAGTATATGATTGCTATAAAGGTGACGTGACATACTCGGAAGAATGCAGTGTTGCTTTTCGATTGCCGGAGATGCTTAAGCCCAGTTTTTCCAGGTGGGAAAATGCTAAAATAAATCGACTATGATTTGTAAACATATAATCGTGCTGATCTATTCAATGACTGTTTCTTTGGGACATTGGCAAATGTGCTGGAGGGAGAGGTAATTTTTGTTTATTACACAAGTCAATGCCCATGTTTTCTTCAACTAACAGGCATTGGATTATTAAGTATTTACGATATTTATGGAATTAGAGATCGCCATGAAAAAAATTAGGATGCAAACATTTTGTGTTTGGATCAGCCTTAGGTTTTTATTTCTTCATTTTAAGGAGAAATTCCACAAAGAAAGAAAAAGAGCAAGTTAAAGATGCATTGGTTTAATATATCCAATTAAATTCAGTTCAATTCTCAATGCCCAGGCCGTTGCTAGTTGTCAAAGAGCACACAAAATAGCAAAAGTCACTGCCTTTGTTCTTTATAAGCTTCCGATTGTATTGCCAAGGAAAGACACTCATATGAAACACCTATATAGCAGTTTATAATCAAAATAATTAATTATACAGCAATATAAATTCATTGATAAATGGAAATCCTGTAGCTGAAAGTTTCTGCTCTTTCTGTTAACTCGTGTCTTTCGCCAAGCAGGATGTAGCACAAACTTGATTTTGCCTGCTTGAAGTCATTCTGAAATAATGCCTTATAATCCTGTGGCTTTACCTTCAGCCTCCACACCCTTACGTTCTGCCATCATGGGAAGACTATAAGATACTTTTTAGAGAATCAAGACAGCTCTGTGCAGTCCTGACCTCAACCTCCCCAGCACTTGGGCCATTATGTTAAATATCTGATTTTGCATTTCTTCCTCTTTAGGTGCTCTTTTAAAAATAAATTCACATTTTCCTTCCTTACTCCATTATTTCCATCTATTAGGCCTCCACAAACCCATGGAGTTGCTTGAATCTTTTTGAAAACACAAATACACACACACACACACACACACACACACACACACACACAGAGAAGCAGAAACTAAAAGGGGAATGGAGCCCTGACCAGCAATGGAGAAGAAAACCCAGTGATCTGTTGCTGTTTTGTTCTTTCGTATCATTAGTGCCTTCTTACCAGCAGGGCTACACATTCCAAAAAGACTGATAAAGCAAAAAGCCAATGAAAGCTAACCAATATTTTCTTAAACTTGAATAAAACAGAATCCATGAGTAATTGAACTACTATGTTCAATAGAAGTCACTATACTCATGACCTTTTGGAGAGAAGTTGCAAACAGAAGCAGCATTTTTAGCAAACAATCAGCAATGATGTACATTTTCCTCTAGGTCATAAAAAAGAAATCACTTTTTTAATATATGTACTTGTAGCTGTGCCACTCGCTGTGTGATTTTGGAGAAATTATCTAACTGCTCTGTGCCTCGGATTCTTCATCCAAAAAAGGGCTATACTAATAACAAATACCTCTTGGGATTGTTATAAGGAATAATAGAATTAATTCATGTAAACTTTTCAGAAGAGTACCCAGCAGGTAGCAAATTAGCTATAATTATAAGACTGTTAGTCAGGATTTAAAAGCACAGATTCCTGGGCCATACCTCTGACCTATTGAAATAGAATATTCAGGAGTGAATCTTGTCAGTGAAAACCATACTGCTCATCAACATCGTGCAATAAGCGTGTTAAACAACCATCATAATACTGACCCCAAGAAACCCCGTTCTTTTCCCCTTCTAGTTTCTTTTTCTATACAAGAAAAGATTATGCATATTCTGAGCATTTTATTTTTATTTCTTAAGCCAGTTTACTTTCTGAGATTAAAGACTACTCCCCCACCCCAGGAATATAGCTTTATATGTATTAGTAACCCACGGTGTGGAACATTTTCAAAAGTGCTTTTTAAAGACTTTATAGAATGCATCTATGGGTTTCCCTCTATCTACAAGCCTATTTTCCACCTCAAAGAACACTAATAAATTCGTAGTTTCCACTTGTGAAGCCAAACTTCATTACCTGCAACCTCATAAAGTTACTTTTAGGCATGTGCTAAATAGCTTTGAATCTTTGAAAAAATCCCTTTTGAACAAGACTGTAAATAAGGTCACCACTAACGTGAGGAGATGGGGAACGAAGGGTCTCATTCCTGGGAAGGTGGTGCATATTTTACTGTGCCACATTGATTTCAGTGCAGTGATAATTAGGCTTCAGTAATTAGATGCACAAATCAGCACTCTGCCATCATAAGTGGATTAAGAGTGTGACAAGTTCAACTTGAGTGATTTCCCACCAGGTACGGCGGCCATAACATTTTCTTAATTTTCTGCTTTCAAAGAACCAAGAAAATGAAGATGAGGACTTTGAGTATATGGGGAAAACGATCCAAGAGCAGAAGATCTTGCCTGTTCTTTGTCTCTCACTCACACAATCTGCTCAAGAGTTGAACTGAGAAAGCACAGCATTTATTAGCAGGAGGTTTGGAAAAGGTGGGCTGATATCTGATGTATGCCAAAGGAACTGTTATTTTCCTTGACCTCAGTTTGAAATATAACAATCCTAGGTTAAAAGTAAACTGGCACCAGATTACAATCACTGCTTAAAATGGATTCTTCAGTCTCCCTCACTGTTTTGAAATCTTAATAACCACCCTGTAATAGACACACTATTCTTCTTAGAGTTATTTTCCCTACAAATCTTCCCCAAGAGTCATTTAAATGCTTCTATTCTTTAGCCAAAAAAGATTATCTCTTTTTCTCTGAGAAAATCCTAAGCTTTTCTTTTTCAGAGCCTGCAATAGGAGTTTCCATATGCAAATGGGACTGATTCTGAGTGATAATGTTTGGTGATAGTCTAACAATGCTTTACTATTTTTTTCTTTTCCTTTTTCTTGGAGTTTGACATCACAGCTGTTTTAAACTCTTCCTCTCCTAGCAGTGGTGGTGTTATCCAAAGCCTGAAAACATTTACTGCTGCTGAGTCTAAAATATTTAAAATACAGAGCTCTTTTTCAAACAAGGAATACAAAGAAGTTGGGGGGATATGAAACCCCACCCTGCAAAATGGTAAACAGCTGCAATGGCGGTGATAAATCTGTGTCAAGAATACAGAAGAAAAACACCACATGGGACACGTGTTTACTTAGAGAAGCAATTAGTGTATGTGCATTCCTCCTTCCAGAAGGTCACACTGAGCTTCCCCTCTAGAGGTGAACCTCTTCCAGTGGGAGAACGGAAACATTTCAAACACATCTACATCCAGTTGTACTTTGACAAACAGCTTAAATTTCCCCTTCCCCTAAGTTAGAAGCTGGAATCTCAGATGGAGATAAGGTTCTAGCAGTTTCAAAGTGAAGGTCTTATCAGACTCTTCTCTGTGCTTGAGGCTCCAAAGCCTCAACGACTCTTTGTGCAGGAAAGAGTGGTTTAGGAATACCCCAAATCTTTTTAATCTGTGGGGAAACCTAATTTCTTAGAATTAAGGGTGAATTAATCACTTACCCCTGGGAATTCACATAATTTCTCAGATCATATAGTTACCTGGTTCCTAAGCTAACTGAAATGGCTTTTCAAGGGACAGGTGGAAAAGGTAACACATTCCAAAGAAACGTATCCTGGGAGCCACCGCAACATAGGACGGCCTCCTCACTAAATTTGATCTAGTCTCTATTTCTTGAGAGTGACTGAGATAACTGTGATGCACAGAGAAGCTTTTTGCCAAGCAAGACTCAACTGAGTGAGTGTGTCTGATACTATCACTCCGTATAGACTTTTTCACTTTAAAAACACTCTTTCTCCTACTAGTGTGCCCAAAGACGCATTCTCTAAAGCATTCTCTGATTTACTGTGCCTAATAAGACGGATCCTGGACACTGTGTCCTTTCTTCCCCATTTACTCAGCAAGGTGACTGCGTATTGGGCTTAAGGGCCTCATTTACAAAATCTCATGGGCAGTATTCTATAAATCTCTGCAGAAAGGAATGAAGAAAGGCCCCAGGCAAAGTCAATGTACGTGCTACGTTCCTACAAGGCTTTTATTGACAAATATTTTCCTAGAAAGTGAGTTAATTTAAAAAGGACGCCCAATAAGGATGTGTTGGTAATCACTGAACATCTTCAATAACAACCACTCGAAATCTACCTTTAGAGCTCTACAACTGACACAACGTGCTCTCCTTTATTGATGCCAGGATATGAGGAGACAGATTCTCCCGCTTGATGGTAATCTGCTGGAAATGTTTCTTTCCTGAGCAAGTCTCATGTAAACAAGCTGCCATTGCTTGGCTTCCTTCTGCAGCTTTGTGAATTGCAGGGGACGATGCTTCTGAGAACACCAGATGGCGTCTCTGAGAGTTGGGTGTTTCTCAGAAGCCTACCATAAACCGAATTTGAAGTTTTGAGATTGGTTCAAAAAATATTGATATATCATTCAATATTCCCTTAGGTATTAGGGCAACGAAAAAAATAAGAAAATATTCCTGTCCTTCACAAGCTAACCCAGTTGGAGAGAACAACGTAAAAAGAAATGTTGTTCTTAGGCACCTGAGATAAAATCTTGGATGTCATAACCCATCGGAGATCCAGGGAAGGGCCCCTTCATCAGGGAGCTGATTCCAGAGGACCAGTCTACCTAACGGATACTCTTTCTTCCTGGGATTTGGAAACTACGACAAGTTACATCTTGGGAGTTAGATACTCTGGATGATGAAACAATACTTAAAATATTTAAAGCAATCACTGGAAGGTACTGTTAAAACTGCAGACGTATATTAATGACCATTGAAGGGGAGCAGAATATTCTACCTCAAAATATGCCTCTTTGGCATATTGATTATTTTGAGCTCGTTATTTTTAAGAAACAGGAGACATAGGAGAAGCTCTGAAAACTGAATAGAAGTTACCCTTTTGTAAGAGACATTTACATTTATAAGAGAAATCTCCAATTGTAACAGTGTCTCTCTCTATATATGTACCAGGAAGGGAAGAATGGCTCAAAATCTCTAGAAACTCTTATCAATAAAGAAGGCAATGGCTTAAATCTGCCTAACAACCTTTCCCTTCTTTATTGTGCTTTTCCTGGAAACCTCGCATAACTGGCTTCTTCCCTCCTCTTCCCCGATATCTTCTTTTATTTTTAGCTGGAAATGTTATTTAAGCTGGTGGCTTGGGCCATTTCAGAGAGTTACTCAGTTTTCCTAGGTCTCTCCCTTGTTCACTGGAGGTATACATGTTATTAAACTTTCGTTTGTTTTTCTCCTGTTAATCTGTCTTTTATTACAGGGAGGGCTCAGCCAAGAACCTAGAAGCATAGAGGGAACATTGTTTTTCTTCTCCCACACCATCTACCAAAACCTTGGTCTCATGCTTTATAATTTTCAGGGTGGACAAATGTAACTAATGTCTAAATTCCAAAGTTAGTTAATGGAGAAGCCTAGTGTCAACTTAAAAAAGTAAATTGCCCAGTTGTTTTACCTGCCAAATGAGTTTATTTGGGAATAGCTAGAGGAATGGCAGTTCGGGATATGCAGGCCATGGCAGACCATAGGCAAATCCAAAGGAACAAAAGGAGGGGCTTGCTTTTATAGAGGAAAAGGGGGAGTAGTGACAGGCTCTAATAAACAAACAGTCCATTGGAGGAAACTGTGAGTCCAAAGTGTAAAGGTTTCTCACTTGGTGGGACTGCTAGTCTCTCATTGGCTGGGCTGTTGCTCAGCAGACAGAGAAATCTTCCTTCTCCTGTGTGGTAAAGTAGCCAACATCTTGCTGTCAAAGAAGCAAGCAGAGGTCCTTTCTTGTTTGGAGTAATTGACAATATATGATAGGGTGTGAGAGCTCCTCCTACAGGCCTTCTCAACTCCAATTTAGTTGAGGTTTCTTTTATTACCTTCACACTAGAATAGGACAGGAGCATCCCTACACACTTTTGTCTAGGGCAGTGTGTTCTAGGATGTACTTCCAATTTTTCTGTAGCTCTTTTTCTTTTGCTAATTTTATTTTGTTTTGTTTTGTGTTTTGGAAGTAATAAGGTGACTGCAAATTTACTTAGCAATGAGTGTCTGTGGCACATGGACATTTCCATAATTTCTTGAGAAGAGAACTCTTGGTCATGGTTGCTACAGCTTATTCTAATGACATAATGGCACTGGGGAGAGGGCGATGTTACTAAGAACTGGAATGCAGTTCCTGTTCAGAGAATGGACTTAAAGGCATAGAAACCTGTTTTGAGCCATAGTTTATACTTTCAATTTGCAGAATAATTCTAGACTTACCCTGGGAATGTTCTCTCAGTTTCTATATGTCTTGCCCTAGAACTGACCCAGAGTGATGAGTGAGAGAATGAAAATGGGGAAAGGATGTAAGTGTTCAAGGTGAAAGTGGGAATAGGTCACCCAGTATCTAAGAAGAGCAGTGCCTCATAGAAGCTTCTTCATCATCATCTCAGAAGTAGGGATCACCTGGACAATACTAGGAGAGTGAAGAAGATGAAAAATTGCTAAGGTATAAACAGTAGACTTGCTTTTAGGACCAAAACGTGGGAAAAATGGGATCCAAAACTCTCCACACAGCAAAGTGAGGTTCAGGTTTAAACTTCACCTCTTATTAGATATGTGACCTTGGACAAAAAGCTTAATCTCTTTACACTTCAGTTCTCTCATGTATAAATAATGGGTAAATTCTGCCCCAGAGTTGTCGTGATGATTAAATGAAATCATATTTGTGAAAAGCATTTTGTAAAATGTGAATTATTATTGACTGTGGATATGTAATTAAATTGTGATGTGAATGACTGATTTCTTTTCTCCTTGTCAAATTCCAACTCCCCCCCAGGCAGGCATTTCCTTCTTAATTAAAAATCATGTCTACTTAGGAGAATGTTAGCCGATATGTGGCCGGGGACAGGGAAAGTTTTGGGCTGAGTGGTAATCTTGTTCACTCAGATCACACCAGAAAAAAATATATGTGTATCCTTACCAGAAAGATGAGGGAATCACTGTGTCTCCTTTTCTTTACTTTCTTAGTGTCATCAGCTCCTGGTTTGGAATATCAGATCTAGATACCCTGTGTCCTAATATGGCTCTCAATAAAGAAAGATGAAATTTCCGCTCTGAAACAAACATGCCTGTCTCGCCCTGTGTCAAATACAGAACTCCAGCAGTTGCTTTGCTCTGGCTTCTGAAACTATGAGTAGTGATATCTATTAACTATAGGAACTAGTTTCTAGTCCTCTAGACCATAAGTACTTTCTGATAGTAAAATGATATAGACTAACTTCCCATGAATCCATGCATTTATGCAAGAAACACAGATTTTCTTTCTGACTCACCTAAATTCACAAATGTTCTTTCATTCCAAGTCTTCTTGTCCTTAAACATTCTCTCCGGCCCAATAACCACTTTGTTCTTATGCATTCTATACAGTTTGGGTTGAGATTCACCAGATGATCTTGACCTTAACTCTCTACTGCCTAGAGCTTCTGTGTAAGTTTAGACTTTGACTCCTCATTCTTAAATAAAAAAAAATAAAAAATTCTGGCCTGAACCATGCTCCTGCTGTCTCTTTTACACCTAATAACATTCCTTATAAAAATCAGAATGTGTTCACTGCAGCCGGGTTATTCACATAGTAGACCCTTCCCTCAATTACCAAGTCAGTTTTGTTTAAGTATATTTAATCTCAACTTTATTTTGCTGTGATTAATTGCTCACAGACAACGATCGGGAACATTTCTCAGGATACTATTACACAAACATGAGGATGATTCTCATGAAAGAATTTTAAAACATATTAAAATATGAGTTGTTTTTGACACTGAGCTTATTACCTTTGGCCAGAACATTAATATATATATTAACAGAAATATACTATTCATATATTATTAAAAATAACCCCAACACACTAAACATTTTTTTACTATGACTGCTTAGTGACCATGACTTATTCTGCAATATTAGAAGTGGCAAACTTCTTATTTTATTATCTCTCCTCTCCAGCACTCCTGATAGTTATTTTTTATTATAATCTGGAGATATCTCTGGTGAATTTAACTTGTGAACTGAAAGGAAAGCATTGAATTAACAGACTAATGAAGACAGAAAAATAGGAATAAATTCTAAAAATGATTGCAGTGGATGGAAAGAGATTCAGGTGGAGAGAGGGAATGTGGGAAAAAACTGTGAAAAAGGCACTTACCAAGTGAAATTAGAAGTCCTAATGGAGCCAATATTCATAATCTAAAAAAGACAACCGAGAACCAGCTCCCTGTGTCAACCACAAAACACCCCCACGAGAGGACGGGACACTGAAACAAGTGCTGTCGGGAAGAGACAGTGAGCCACTGCTTCGTGCTCCTTTGCTAACCTGCTAGAAACTACAGCGTGCTCTCCTACTAAGCTGAAAGTTCTCAGCTCCTCATATGCAGCTTATAAACCCACTCCATTAAGCTTTTAAGGTAAATAAGTAGCTAAAACAAAAATAGTCCTGAAAAAGCTTCTATTTCTTTTCTTGGCTTTTGCTCGCTGTCTCCCTTGTGTGCTGACAGTTCCCTGCGAGCCTCTTTAGAAACCTGAGGGCATAGACAAAAAGAACTTATTCCAAAGAGACTGGGGGTGTGGTGACAGGGTGGAGGGGAGAATTGAAATGTATAGCACTCTGGCTGTTAAGGATCAGGGTCAGAGTCTCATACCCGAAACCAGTATGTCACAGTGGCTCTTAAAATGGATCCGTGGTGAACCAGAAAAATTAATCTAAATGTTTTATTAAAGATATAAATAGCATCTTCTATGCCAGTTTTACAAAGCACAGCAGCGCTAGGGAGACAGCGTTTTTTAAGGATCTCAGTGCGACTGTGTATAAACACGCAGAGTGTTTAGCTTTCAGCTAGCCCTAAAGAATAAAAGTGACTCTCTAGTATAGATAATATTTCGTAATACAATTTCAAGCAACATGAATTTGTAGATGAATGGTTCTTTTGGAGTAGATCTCAAGTCTCCATTCACCTTCTCCTAAGTCTGCCCCCATCATCACCAATGTTTATATTCTTCCTTAATAGTGACCATCTTGACTCACTTAAAAATAACTTGCCAAACATTTGTCTACTTACATGCACAATTCTGTGTGGTGAGATCAGCAAATGGCAAACTTCAGCTTCTCAAGGAAAGGATGTATCCTGTACACAGTACTGCCCTATCACAATGGAATGAATTGGGTGAATATGCACCTGGCTACATCTGGGAACATCAGCCTCTTGTAACTAGGTCACCTTAAGCATCAGAATATTCCTTTGCATCATGTGCCTAGAGGAATGATCATCTGGCCAACATCAAAGGATGAATTCATTCTATATTTTCAAATTACCCTAGTAATGTAAACTTATGATTTTAGGCTTCATGAATTTAAAAATAAATGTTAACCACTTGATAGATTTGTTCTAAAATGTATTACGACATAACCTGGCTTGCTAAATGGAATGTAACAGTGATGTCTTAGTAGAAAGTGCCGTGGATCCTAATCCCAATTCTTCCAAGTTATATGGTCTTGGATAAGTAATTTAACTCATTTTGTTTCACTCTCTTTATCTGCAAAATGGCAGTGTGTCCATCATAAGTGATTCCAGATTATTTTAAAAATATTTTAATACCTCAAGATTTATTATATTATATTTTGAGAAATTGGCTATATATAATACTCCTTTAGCCAATTTTATGGTGATTTTTCTAATCTTCAATGTTTATATGTACTAAGTTTGTTTGGCAGAATAATGCCTCCCTCTCCAAAGATGTCCAAATCCTAATCCCTGGAAATTATGAATATGTTCTCATACATGGCAAAAAAGAAATTTAGACAGGAAATGGAATTTAAGTTGCTAGTCAGCTAACCTTAAGATAGGGAGATTATCCTGGATTATTCACTTGGGCCCAATGCAACATGTGTCCTTAAAAGTGGGTGACCAAAGCAGAAAACTCAGTATCAGAGTAATGTGATGTGAAAAGGACTTGACTGGCCATTGCTGGCTTTGAAGATGAAAGGTTCCATGAGCCAAGGAATGCAGGCAGTCTATAGAAGCTGAAAAATGTAAGAAAATAGATTCTCTCCTAGATCCTCCAGAAGGAATAGAGCCCTGCTGACACCTTGATTTTAGCCCAGTGACATTCGTGTTGGACTTCTGAACTATTGAATTATAAGATAACAAATTTGCCTTGTTTTCAGCCACCAAGTTTGTAGTAACTTGTTACAACAGCCATAAGAAACTAATGTACCAAGTTTCCCACCACTGTCATAGAAAGTGAGTTAGGTATTGCAGGCTTAACATTAATTTAGCTTGTCCAAATTTCCAGATGGGTGCTTATGTTAGTGGTAATATAGTTGTGTCAAGTATTGTGCCAAAAAATGTCAGTCAAGTATAGTGGCTACGATAACTTTCTTAGGGTGAGGAGGGGAGAGGTACAAAAGTTTTGAGGAAGCAGCATTTAGCATTTACTGATGCTAAATGTTCAGCACTTAGGACAGTTCAGCCATATTTACCAGTTTTGAATCAGTACCTTGGAGAGAGGACAGGACACATTCTTTCATAGTTGATCATCGGGATAGATGCAAATGGTCAAATGTTCTGTGGTACCGGCATTACCGAGATTTGAGGAGTCATTGGGCTGATAATAACCTGAGAAGGAAGTACAAAGTTGCTTCCACTTTGGAGTAGATCTTGCCTCACCATCAAGTTCCCTCAGCCGAGTTTTGGCAAAGCCAGCTGGAGCCAGAATGTCAGATTTTCTCTGACCCAATGCTGTATTTCACACGCAGCTTCTGTGAACTTTCTCAGTCTGAATTGCCTTCCCTACATCTCCTCACACGCTAGTCTCAATCTCTGCCATGAATCTCATAGCCCTTGCTTGTAATACATCATTAAAGTCCAGCAATGCTCTTGACTTATAAAAAAGGCAAACTGACCTCAGTACTAGAACGTTGGTAGAAGAAGGTACGGGTTAAGAAAAGTCACCATGAATTTTTTATTCACTCATTTAACAAGCAATATTTATTTACTCTCTACCATATGCCATGCGTGGCTCTATGTGCTAGAGATAAAGGTTGACTAAGACAACATCTTGCTTTCATGGGCACTTTTGGGGGGAAGCAGGCAGCAAACAGCAATGAAAAATAGATATGATGTTATATAGTAATATCAAGCAATGATAATTACTATAAAATGCAAAAACAACTGAAAAGCCTATTCTAGATTAGATATTATGTCGTTTGCCAAGTATTTATAGTTCTCCCTCCTTACTGGCATAAGGTCAGATTGCAGTTGTGGTGGAATGAGGTCACGTGATTAGTTCTACTTATGCAGTGTGAGTGGCATTGATGTGACTCAAAGATGAGCATTACACACAAGTGTGAGAACCTCCAGGGCTCTCCTTCCCTCTGGTACGGCAACTGGCAATATTCAAGACGGTAGCAGCTCCACAACCTGGGTCCCTGAGTGACTCCTGCTAACCACAGTGGATACGTAGTGGGAGCACGAAATAAAACTTCGTTCTTTTATGCCACAAATATTGTCTTTCCCTCCACAGCATCATCTATCCTATTCTCACCAATAAAGATAGTCAAGGAAGGCATGACACTAAGAAGCTGAAATCTCAGCAGTGACCTGAATGATGATAATCAGTGAGCAGTGTTATGTTCTGGGGTAAGAATACTTCAGCTAGAGGAAACAGCTAGTGTAAAGACTTTGAGATAGACGTAAGCCAGGCTCTGAGAAAGTGCTGTACCACTCTGAACCAAGCTTAGATGTAGATCATAGCTCTGGACAATGGCAGTTTTTTTTTTCTGGCCTAATAATTTCTATTTCTTCACATGTTAATATTTATTTTGAAAAACGTGGTAGATGTTTGACCTGGTATTTCTAATTCTTAGAAATCCAACCCCAGAAATATAGCTAAGGACCTAACTTATTTCTTACCTATACAATTATTCTATTTAGGTGCAGTCATTTCTTTTGCCACTATATTTACACCCTAGCCCAAGTTCTCATAACCTTCTTTGTAATCCAGGGACAATGCTTAGGAGCCGATATAGCCTCTGAATCACTGCAATGTTGTCATTTTTCATCCACTCATTTATTAAACAAATATTTATTAAGCAACTATAATATGCCAGATTCTGGGAAAAATACTTGGGATAAAATGGTGAACAAAGATAGAACTTGCAGTGTAGTGGAGGAGACAAATATTAAGCAAGTAATCACACAAATTCAATAGAAAATGGTAACTATGATAAATGTAATGGAATAAAGGTCTTGTTGCTCCTAAAGTACATAATAGGGGGACTTGAATCTGCCAGGGAGTTCAGAGAAGAGTGCCTCAGGAGCTGCAGCTTGAGTTGACATCTCACAGATGAGGAGGAATTAACCAGGTGAAGAGTGGAAGGGAACGTTTGCTAGGAAAAAGGACTCTCAGGTCAAATCTTCTGTGGTTGGAGAGAGCATGAGGAGTAGAAAGAACTAAAAAGAACCCAGGGTGGGTGAAATGAGGAGATTTATGAGATGTCTTTCATGAAAGGACGTGTGTTGGGCAGGCATTGAGGAGAGAAACCATACACAAAAATATAGCCATGTTTAGGAACAATGTCTTTATAATGAAAGTAATGAGAAGCCTTTGGAGGATTTAAGTGGTTCTGGGGAAAGATGATTACAATCAAATGTGTTTTAAAAAAATATTCTGACGACAGTGAGGAGACTGGTTTGGAGGAAGGCAAGAGCAAATGTGGATAGGTCAACATGGCCATTGCCTAAGACTAATTAACAGACGATGATAACTTTGATTAAGGGCATTGTGGTGGGACTAGAGAAAAGTGATGAATTCCAAAGTATTTGATGAGGTGAATTTTATGAAATTTGGCGAAGAGTGGATATGGTGGAGGAAGAGGGAGATTTTGAGGATGACACATTGTAATCTGAGGTGGTGATGCCATAGACTAAAACTGGAAACACTGGAAGAGAACAAAGCTCTCGGAGGACGTTTCATGTTGGACGTACTGAATTTGAAGGAACTTTGAGACAAACAAAAGGGGATGACAAATAGACAGTTGAAAATACAGATCTGGAACTCAAATAAAGGTCTAAGCTAGATATATAACCTTGTGAGTCATTTGCTCCTAGGTGGTAATTGAAGGCACGGGCAAGGCTGAGACAGCCTAGGGAGAGAACGTAGGATGAGGAAGAGCAAAGCTGGGAAACCAGGGAGACTAATGGAAAATTAGCAGAGCAAGCAGAGGAGGAGCAGAAGATGCAGGGTTGGAACTAGAATTGGATCAGGACAAATATCTGGAAATCTGGGTTCTGTCCACCTCGGTCCAGGGACAAGGTTTTAGAGTTTGTGTTCTAGTACAAGTTCTCTATAAGAGAATTTACTTCACAAGTTAATCATTCAGGTTATCTGAAATAGAGAATGAAGGACAGTTCTCTTCTCTCAAATCAGCTCCTACTCTTTTCCCTACAAGTTGTCCCAAAGTTGAGTGTTTATTAATCAGATACTCATTCTAAGAACATGACTGTTTCAGTACAGAGCACTCAGGGACACAGAGGTGATCAACATACCCGTGGGAACAGGGCAGCTGGCCTTATGTTTTAGGACTAAAATAAGGCAGTAACTTACTTAGTCAGAAGATAGACTTCCACCAAATGCAGTACTTGGAACACATCTATATGTTCCAATAAAACAAGAAAATAGACGTCTCCTTTGCTTTAAAAATAGGTGTTGAAAAAAAGACCACAAGATATGTTTCATGAGGGAATTCCTCAGACACTTACACATATCCAATTTTTTTCTTCTTTTATATAGAACTCTTACAGACTCTGTTATCTGATTTCCCAACCAATAGAAGATTAACTGTATCCAATTATAAAAATTAAGGAACAAGCATTCAGACAGTAAGGAGAATGGATGACTAAATATCTGGCAAGAGTGAAAGGAAGAAAAAAACATGGAAAAGTCATTCTGAGACCTCAAGAAGCAGAGCTCTCCGGAGCCATAGTCAGAATAACAACCTTTCTCACCCCAACAACCCTTGAAGCCTTTACTGTATTACAAGTGGCTAAATATTTTGAGTCATCCTGATGATCCCGTGGTTGAATTATGTCAACTCTACTCTTTAAAAGGGCAGAAAAGCTCATGCACGTTTTAGCTTAATTTCTTTGAAAGAAAAAAAATGACAACACTTGAGAGAGTAAACTCTAGTCATCTTAAAAATAAACTTTTTCCAAATCTCTAATTTCCATGTGAGATAGATAAATATATAAGCATGGATTAGTCAATGCATTAGGTATATAGTCTTTTCCAACTTTAAACATTAACTGGGAGCATATTTATACTTAGTGTATTAGATTGCTAGGGCTGCCGTAACAAAGTACCACAGACTAGGTGGCTTAAACCACAGAAAAATATTGTCTCACACTTCTAGAGGCTAGGAGTCTGAAATCAAGGTGTTGGCAGGGTCAGTTCCTTCTGAGGGCTACAAGAGAAGGATCTGTTCCAGGCTTTTCTCCTTGGCTTGTAAAAAGAAGTCGTCATGTTCACATAACGTTCTCCAAATTTGGCAAGTCTGTCTCCAAATTTACCCTTTTCATAAGGACACCATTCATGCTGGATTAGAGCTCACCCTAATGACCTCACTTATCTTGTAAAGACCCTATCTCCAAAAAAGGTCACATTTTGAGGTACTGGGGGTTAGGGTTTCAACACATGAATTGGGGGGGGGGCACAATATGATCCATAACACTTGATATCTGTGCAGAATGAATAAGTAAGTAAATTAATAAATGTTGTGTTTTCTACCTGCTGTTAATGTTGGTCAAAGGCATGCTCTTTACAGTTTATTTTAGTATTGCTGATGGGTTGCTTTAAATTCACTTGCCTTATCTGCTTCATGATCAAAAGCAGTGTTTAATAGTTAATGATTAGCCACTGTGCTTTCATAATACTGATCTGAGTCAGCCTGGTGCTTATTCTTCCATAAATATCACCTCCTCTAATTCTCTTGTAATCTTCTTGGGGACATGGACCATATATTGATCATCTAAGTATACTTGTTGCATCTAGCATGGTGCTTTGTACACAATCAGTCATTAATAAGAATTTTTTTAGCTGAATCGAATTGAAATGTTAGTTGAGATAATAAATTTGCTAAGTGACTGTGGAACTGTGTGAAGTTAATTGACTCATATAAGAGATTGCCTTAGTATCATTCACCAAGTTCTAATTGACTAAGGTGATAAAAAATTGACAAATGGTGGCTCAATTAGACCAATTTTATCTATTTTTTTCTCTGGACATTCATTAGCTTTGCATTCCAAGAGTGATTTTAATGAGTTGGGATGATCAGGACTCTGGTCTCACCCCTAAAACAATGATCCAAAGGATTTGGTGGCCCAGCTGTCTTCAAAAGTCAGTCCAGTAGCATCTTGTACCTGGCTAGCGAGGTTGGCACAATTACAGTTAATCATATCTGATAGAATTTTCCCAAAGGCCACATGCTATTAACTGAAATGAGAGAAAAAGTATGAACACATGTAAATTGTACATAGTTTCTACATTGTTCACTAGTTTACATATAGGTTCTGATGTCATTTTAGATGATTCAGGTCTCAGTTCTAATATCGTGTTTTTGAAGGTACTTTCCAGATCGTGCAATCTAAAGATAGCTCTCTACCTCATTCATTTTCTATAACTTTATCCTTCTAGAAATTTTTTTTTAGCGCTGATCACTAGTGAATATAGCCTTTTATGTTTTTTACTATCTACTGCTCCATGCTCCCCAACTGTCCACCTAAATATAAACTCTGCCTCAGCAGGAGCCTTGTCATTCCTGCTTACTGATAGCTTGCTCATCATGCCTGGCTAGAGTGGAAACTCAATATTTGGTGAGTATGACTCTACGTGACTCCCCCTGTCCCCATGCCAGCTCTCTGACCTCAACTCTTACCAATCTCCCCTCTATTCACGCCACTTAAGCCTTAATGGTTTCCGTGCTGTTCTTCAAACACATCAACCATCACATCCTGCATCAGAGCCTTTGCAGTTCCCTTTCCCTCTACTTGGAAAGTTCTGACCACAGAAATCTGCATGCCTCATGCTTTCACTTCCTTCAGGCCTCTTTTCAATATTCCCTGTTGTCTTTTCTATATAAAAGCCCCCTCCATCCCTGTGACTCTAATGCCTTGCTTTGCCTTATTTTTCTCCACAGCACCAGTCCCCGCCTGACAGCGTACATTCATTGGTTGTACTGGATGCTATGGTGCACCGCTCAGATAACCCTTCATGAACTAGACGGTCATTCTCCAAGCTGCACAGAGTGTTGCCTTCTCACAGATCATGGGTAATAAACCTGCTCCACTCATCATTGCCCTGGGCTAAAGGAAGCTGTCTCACTCAAGGTTTTGTCCCTCCCTAGGGGCAACCACATCAAGTACATGGTCAATGTGAAGGCCATCTCAACTCCAGGCTGCCTCTGGGGTTTTCTGAGGCCCTTGTTGCAACTAAATCTCAGTTTAGCCTTTCCCTCTGCCCAAATTTGCTTCACTCACTCTCTGATATGTGTTGATCCTCAATAAACCTCCTGTACTCAAATCTCTATGTCCTGGGACTTACAAGGAGTGTAAGCTCAATGACAACAGGGACTTTGTCTATGTGACTCACTCCTATTCCCTGTTGCATCCCTCAGCGTCTAGAATGGTGCCTGAAAGTTGCTTGATTAATATTTATTGAAGAAATAAGTGAAAGAGAAGAGAGTCATCTCTCCTCCCAGAGGAGAATTTATAGACGTGGATTCTATATATTTTTACTGGGAGACAATATAGAGTGGCTTTCAGGAGATTTAATCAACTTCTTTGATGAAAGAATGCTGCCAAACTATGAACAACCTCTACAGATAATTTATTTTACACATCACAATCCAGTTTTTAGTGTTTTCACAGAAACATCCAGAGTCACTCCAGTGTGATCTCAAAGCTCATTTGACCTTCCTAGAAACTATATGAAGAAGGCATTTGAACAATTATCTCTATTTTCTAAACAATGAAACTGAAGATTGGAAAGGTAAAAATGACTCATATAAGGCCACTTGTTATTAGGACATAGCAGAACCAAAACCAAATTCAGGTCTTCTGAATTTTTGTGCCATAGTCCTTTCCATTCTTTAGTTAAGAATAAATCCAGCTATTAATTACTGTGTTAATTTCATATAAGCATAAATTTTACACACATACACCTCTGATTTGCCCAAGCTTTATTTAAAACTTAATGTCCTTGTTTAAGTGACCAGGCATCCCTCTTTGATTAAGACTCACAAATTCCTCTGTAGAGTTGAAACAAGTAGAAAATTAAATAGAAAGACTCTATTGCTTTTAAGATTCTTCTGTGAAGTTCTTAATACACACTGCAGGAAATATAATCATTATGCCATTGAACTTCAGAAGTCTTCCCTCTAAGAGCCACCAATTAGTCCTATAACTACAGATATCAATATGGCTTGTCAATATTATCTTATTATATAATGTCTAAATTTGAATAGGACATATGCACAAAATATTTAATATACTACAGATATATTTTATTTTAATACAGAAATCTGTCTTTATGTACCCATGTATAAATACACAAAACAAAAACTAAATTCAACCAACACATGTATAATAATTCTAGCTAAGTAGTTTTTTATATGTAGTTTTTCTACATTACAGTCAGTAGTTTCGACTTCATAATAGGTCACTTGAATCTCATGGCAAGTCAGACTGAGAACATCTAATGATATTAAGACACCAAAGCTGTTTTAGAGAAACATTTTTCAGGGGAATGAGTAATTCCAATATGTAGCAGCCATGAAAAGGCACTGCTCAGATCTCCTGCTGTGGTGAGCACAGTTGACTGGTGACCCTAGCCGCTGTCCCTCTGCATCCACAGAGGCCATGCTTCCAATAGACTGCTCCCGGTGACTCAACCTGGCAAGTTACCAAGACAGGCCAAGCTGGTGAGATGTGGGACCACTCCAGTTAGTGGCTTTGGCTCAAGGACTCTGCATTAACTTGGCTAAACCTTTCTTGGAACTGTGCTACAGTCCAGGATTCTTTTTCCCCAATCCTCCTTCCTTGCCTCTCACCTTCCCAAAATGTTAGATCTGTATTGTTGTTTAAAGGATCTCCCAGCCTTCTCCTGCTTCTTCCTCCAATAAATAAATATTTTGCGTGCATATCTAAACCCCACATTGGCATCTGCTTCTCAGCAGATCCAAATTAAGACAAATGATAAAAACTTTATGTATGGCAGAATGTTCCACCCACATCTCACCATTTACTATACTCAAACACAAGATTCAACATAACTTTCAAAATAACTGAAGTTTTAACAATTCCTCATTAAGTGTCCAAGAGACATCCAGAAATCACTCCAGTGGAATCTCACACAGGTTACATTCATTCTCAGGATGTGCAAAAAGAATACTTTTCCCAAAGTGGCAATTCTGCATGGTTAACTTTTGGGATGGTTACAGTAGGAAAAATAACTGGGCTGAGATTTCTAGAAATTGTTGCACGATATAGATCTAAACAGAGAAGAGCAGTATAATTTCTCTTAGCTTGAGAGGAAAAAGATGATATTGAGCTGTAGATAAATGAAAGAAGATATGGGAGAATGGTGAGGTCATGCCTACTGTTACAGCCTGCAAGAACTGTATGACCACCAGATAGCTGTCTCTGCTGGGCATGCTGGAGGGAGCAATGTATCCTCTGAGTGACAATCTTCATCTGCAGTGAGAGACACATGCAGCAGCTTTATTCCTTGATATATAGCTAGTTACATTATCAACCGTAAAATTCGATCATAGATAAACCAATCTTTTCCGGAAACCATTTGCGTTTACTCTGATACTCTATGTGAGGTTGTAGGAGAGATACTCTTTGGTAGCCACTGAGCCTTGGGACATATTGTTATCAGAGTAAGTACATTGAAAGAGACCTGGGCACTTACTCCAGCTCCACCGCTAATCAGCCACTGGCCTTTGGGTAAATCACTGTAGGCTCTCTGAGTTCAAGTCCTCATACAAGACAAATGTAGTAACAACCAGCATCCTTTGCTCAAAGGGTTGTGCGTATTCAATGGAGTCAAAGTGTATACAAGGGTTATGTAAATTAGAGAGGGTGTGCAAGAATAAAATATATTTTCTCTTTAAAAAAGAAGTCTAGGTCATAAAGTCGGCAAAATTTAAACCTCCCAGTGTTTCACTTGTTAGAACAAAAATTGCACGATTTAAATGCGGGGGTGGGGTGGGCTCCTTGTGTCGTTTCCTGTGTGTTGCACAAGTCCCTTGTGGTTTTCGACTCTTAATGCGCTGTGCTTGGGTTAGCTAATGTTGGGTAGATTGTCTCATTTCTTGTCTCAGGCAAGACTAAAGAATTTTAAATGTACCCCCTATAGTTTATAAATCAGTGACCAAGGCACTAATGAATATTACCCAGAGCTTAAATTTGAATCTTTTTTTTTTTTTCCCACAGCAGAATCCAATAGTGACATTCACATTTCTGTTTAATAGTTTTATTCCTCAAACTGAAATATCAGCAACAAAATTACATCTTCCAACCTTGAGGCCTCTGTTATCTATTCTAACACCAGATCCAAGATTTCTCCTTTTTTCTATTCCTGTGGCCAGTATGCAATGCAAATTATTTTTACCTCACATTTGTCTATTGACAGGACCTCCAAATAAACCTGCCCCCTACTTCTATTCCCTTATTTATCCATATCACTGCCTAAAGTTCCTAAAGCATACAGTTCCCAAAGCATTAGTTTGGCAAAGTAAGTCTCCTACTCTGAAATCATCAGTGATTTCCCGCTAGATAAAGCTCATCCTCTTTTGCCTGACATTCAAAGTCATCTACAATCTGAGTCACGCTTACCTTGTCAGCAATATTTGCCATTATCCTTCTCTAGCAACCTTTTTCTGCTGGAGAAAAATGATTTACTCACTAATTTCCGAACTATGGTTGCATCTTTCCACCTTCTTGCTCCTCCTCCCCTAGAAATGCTCATTCCTCCTCAAATATCACTTAATTCTTGAACATGAAGGGTCTTGAGAGATATCTGTCTAAAGTCCTTTATTTTAAATTGAGATACAGAAAGATTAGGCAGACTCAATTCCTTCAGTAAGTGAAAGTTTCGTATTTCAGACCCACAGCTCAGAAATATGGTATCTGTGCTATTTCCACTATGCTCAACAACTTTCAGTGAGTTGGCAACTAAGATGATACTAATACCCAGATTCCATAGATTCTAATGCAGTATCCTCTGAGACCTAACTTACATGTGACCCCTGTCATCAATCCTGCAGTATTAAGCCAGTTGGGCATGCTCTCTCTTTTCTGAATCCCTGTATCACTTTTACTGTCTCTATAACTCACCTCAATATTAACCATGTGGTGCTTTGTGGTATCTCTTAATTTTTCTTACTGATTTTTAAATTATAAAAGTACTATTTATTTGCTGTAATACATTCAAACTGCACGGAGATGGATAAAGATAAAATGGAAAGACCACTAACTTCCCTAGAAACTCCCCACCCAAAGTAACAACTGCTAAGAACTTATTATTGTTTAGACTTATTTTTCTATGCACCTAGTAACATACGTAGTTAGTGTACCTAGAAAAAGAACCAGTCTGTGCTCCTCAGAGCTCACATTTAATCCTTCCCCTCTATCTCTTTTGTTCTCTTCCCAAAGTGTGAATATGCACATGCGTGCACATACACACACACACACATATTTTTAATGTGATTGTGTGTACACATATACATATATATATGTAAATATTTTGCATTGTTCCGATGTTTTACTATGACAAGGAATTTGATGATGAATATTTCTGCTCCTACATAGAATACTTATATAACATTTACAGAGGAGATTTATCAAAAAGGAATTGTTGTGTTAAATGTACATACACTTAAAATTTAGATAAAGTTTTATAAGTTCCCCTCCAAAATTCACCAACAGAACATACAAGGATTTATTTTTCCTCATACTAACCAATCTGGATGTTTCCAGTTTTTACCAATCTGATTGATAAAAATGCTAACATGTTATTATAATATGTATGTGTATACATACATTGCATCCATCTATCTATCTATCTATCTATCTATCTATCTATCTATCTATCTATCTATCATCTACTTATTTATTACTTTTTAACTGTTTTTAAGCCATGTTTCTTTTTCTGTACATTTTCCTATCTTTTCCTCATTTTCAACATTTCTTCCATTCTTTTTCTGAGTTTTCATTTTCTACATGTTTTGCTGTGAATTAGCTTTGTTAAATGCTTTTCCCTTATTTAAAGCTAGAATGAGAACTTAAGACAGAGGTTTTCTTTTCACGTTTCATTTCTCGGGAGTTTTTAACACAGAACTTACACAAAGTAAGTGTTCAGTAAATACAATTCGGCTGTCCGTGACATATTGTCTAGCTGTCTATTTTGAAAGCTAAATTAAGTAGAAATAAGAGATAATTGAGGACAGATACATTTGAATTATGGAGTTGAGAGAATTGACTTTGTCTGTGACAAAGTCTTTCTTCAATCCAATGTGGTGTCTGTAGAGCCAGCAGTGCAGACCCTGCTTTCTAGATATTATGTTTATACACACAGTGGGCTGTGGAAGGAGATTAGCTTTAAAAGGTTCATGGGGGGCTGGCCCCATGGGCTAGTGGTTAAGTTTGGCAGGCTCTGCTTCAGCAGCCCAAGTTCAGCTTCCAGGCACAGACCCACACCACTCGTCAGTGGCCATGCTGCGGCAGGTGACTCACATACAAAATAGAGGAAGATTGGCACAGATGTTAGCTCAGAGCTAATCTTCCTCAGCAAATAAATAAATAAAAATAAAAGGTTCATGGAGTGAGGGATAGTCATCTCCTTTACTGACCTATGAGACAGTGCTGCTTAGAAAACAATAACCTTCTTCATTATTTGTTCTACTGTCTATATCCCTCTCTAGTGTATAATTGTGCACATTTTAAGGCTCCTTCCTACCTTGTGTTCTCATGTTTTAAATTCGTATCATGTCTTTTTGGTAGAAAACATGAACTACACTTGACATCAACTGGTAAAAGTCAAAGGCATGCCCAATCCATTTTCTTTCTGTTGATCAGGTGAGAATATGCCCCATTCTTTACATCCATGTGAATGAAAAAAACAATAAAACGAATAGGCATAATTTGTGCAAAGAGAGGGGAAAAAACATAATCTGTGTCCTTTTCCTGTGAAGCTTGCATCTATCTCAAGAAGGGACTTAGTCTCACGGTGCCAGCTGCCTCTGCCGCTCAGGGTAAACCAACTTTTTTATTCAGCTTGAGGAAGCAGCTACCCATCAGCTGCCCAAGGAAAAAATCTGTGAAATCTAACTCAAGTGTCTGTCAAATCGAATATTCTTTCTGTTCTCTCACTGAATGATATACTGTTCAATGAAAAGTATGGTGAGAATTGGAAGAAATTTCCATCTTTCCTTAAGTGTTCAACCTTCAGAGCTCTCTCCAACATGTCAAGAGTTCCTGAGTAGGATGCTGCTTCTCCGTGTTCTCAAGGAGTATAGACACACATCACTGCTCTTCTTCCCCATCATGTCCTCTGCATCCTCACTCCCACATGACTAATTTCTTCCGTTCCGTAATACGAACCACTACCCAATTACTCCACCCCGCTCATTACCTTGTCTCACCCTCCCCTTCCTGTCATATAGCCCAACAATCCAAGGATAGAAATTGGTAGTTGTAAATGTGATTTTACGTGCTTTATTTATTTCTCAAGAATATTAAGGGAAAGTTTATAGCACTCTGCTCACCAGAGGAATGAACACAGTTCTACTTCTGCAGCCTGAACTTGTTCCTTCCTTTGCCCTACAATCTCTTTCACTCTTTTCCTGGGTAACATCTTTACCACCCCCTGGAAACAACAGCAGCTCTTCTAACTCTGTACTATTAAAATGCTCCTCTGTGTTTTCCTCCTACTCATTCTTTTGTCCAATTATCTGAATATTCCCCTCAGATATATTTCCCCTTTCTTCCCTTTCTCATTTATACTTCAGTGCTTTGGTTGTTTTTGTTTTTATTAAGAATTATACATTCTTACCTTTCTTCCCAGAGGCCCTGTAGGTGGCAGCCCTTGATATGCTGGTTTGTTACATAGAGGTTTCTAAAAGAGTTGTTAGGGAGCCAGTGAGCTCTATGATTTATGACTGTTGCTCAAGCAGTGGCACAGCTGGAAGAATTGAACAAAACACAAGAATCTCGAGGGAAGCAAAAAGCTAACGTAAAATGCCATAAACCTCTAGCTTCAAAAGGATCTTTACAATAATCTAGTCAAGCCTCAGTATTTTATATAGGAAGATACTGCAGCTCAAAGATGATGAGTAATTTACCTAAGGTCACACAACTAATGGGCAGCAAGATTGAGAAAAACGTTAACTAGACTCAAGTCTCCCACTTGCCACTTAGGTCCTTTCCTCCATTTCTTCCATTACCGTCACTTAACCATTTGTTAAGGTCCAGAATTAAGTGCAAGCTACATGAACCCTGTCTCATTAATCTAGGGGTACACAGATCTCTGGCACACATCAAGGGAGTTACTTTCCATGGAAGAGAAGTCGGTCTGACAACAGCTTAGGAGCTCGCAATTGCATTGTTTTAAAAGCAAACTGCCTCTCTGTTCTGCTTTCTAAATTATAGGGAAGGAAAACTGTAAGCTCTTAATAAGGTTTTAAATAGACTGCATTGAATGGCATGCTAACTTTGAATAACCAAGCCATCCAGGAGAGCCTCATGCCTATTCTGGCAGATGGGGCCTTGGGGTCAGTGCCCGAAGGGAGCTGATGACTCTCTGGGTCCTCGCCCAACTCTAAGCCAAAGAGGAAGGTAACAGGGTCTCAAATTGCCTTCCTTTAATATCTTCACCAGTTTTATGCTTGGAAAAAGAAGGCACTCCCTACTCTGGGTGGTTCATGATAGCTGCTTGCGAGCGATTTCATTGGATTTGCAAAGCTGCTGTCTCCAGATTTGTTTCAAGATTGCAATACAGTGGGAAATGGGACAGAAGTAGGAGAAGAGGACACCTCCCCAACTAATCACCTTCATTTCAGGAACGTTGGCCTGTATTTATGAGTTCTTATTTCCATGAGGGCACCCTTCCTTGGACAAAAAGTAGACCCTGTTTATTTTAAGACACCTCATGCATGCTACTGATGCCTTGGTTTTTTCTCTCTCTCTCTCTCTTTTTTTTTTGTGAGGAAGATCAGCCCTGAGCTAACATCCATGCTAATCCTCCTCTTTTTGCTGAGGACGACCGGCTCTGAGCTAACATCTATTGCCAATCCTCCTCCTTTTTTTTTTCCCCCAAAGCCCCAGTAGATAGTTGTATGTCACAGTTGCACATCCTTCTAGTTGCTGTATGTGGGACGCAGCCTCAGCATGGCCAGAGAAGCGGTGCATCGGTGCGTGCCTGGGATCCAAACCCGGGCCACCAGTAGCGGAGCGCGAGCACTTAACCGCTAAGCCACCGGGCCAGCCTGATGCCTTGTTTTTTTGTGTTTTTTCCCTCAAAGTATTTGGGAGGGGGTTTAGTATAGAGGGTTTTTGGAGGAGGGAAGGAAGCATTTTTAATTGTAAACTTTCGATGTTCTTTTTATACAAACAAATCCACTAAGCAACATTTGTGATAATGTCTTCTGTTTTTATTTGCCTGGGACACAGGATTATCACTCATAGGGGGGAAAACCTCAAAAACTATATTGCTTTAGTTTAAATTAGACTTGCCAGATAAAATACAGGACACCCAGTTAAATTTGAATTTAAGATGAACAACAAATAATTTTTTAATATGAATTGTCCCCAAAATTTCACAGGGACATAAATACAAAGGTCTCCTTTTTTTTTTTTCTATCTGAAACTCTAATTTAACTGGATATTTTTATATTTTTATTTACTAACTCTGGCAACCCTAGTTTAGATGTCAATGTTGAACCAATTGTGGATTCCTCTGCCTCCGGAATTTTGTAGAAGTCCTTGTTGTAAGAAGCACAGAGCTTCCGATACAAACAGTTAAAAGAGAAAAGGAAAAGAGAAGAAAGGAAAACTAACATGCTATGTAAGTATCAAAGAATTTCAAAGAGATTTTTGGGTACCCTTGAAAAATATGGTGCCACTCTGTAGACACGATTTTCGCTAGCCATGTAAGATCTGATTTTACAAATATAGCAGTTAGAATATTTTTTAGTCATTTGTTACCACAGTGGTGGTTAATGTAGAAGGAAACAGTTTTACAGGCTTTTGGAAGTAGATGAAGAAGGAATATTTCATGGTTGTCAAGATTTAGGATACAGTAAATGTTCAAATCCAGGATCAGTCACTTATTAGCAATATGATGCTACTTTATAGGTTCCTTGTGAGGAGTAATTGCCATAATGCATATAAACTGTTGAGCACAATGCTTGGCAAACGAATGCCCAATAAGTAGCAATGACATTTCTTCCACCTTCCTCATCATTCAAAAATACTTATCAAAATATTAAATGTAAGATTAAAAAATCATGGAACATTCAACAATGGACTCCTACTCAGCAATAAGAAGAAAGGAACTCTGATACACACAAGAGCAGCATTATTGAATCTCCCAAATATAATTCTGAGCAAAAGTAACCAGATAAATGAGAATCCATCATATATTATGGCCTATATGACATCCAGAGTGGATCATTTTTAACATATCATAACAGAACATATTTTTAACATAACATTTTAAACATATCATTTAACATAAGTTAAAATACAACAAAAGTATTTTCAATATTAATCATAAAATTAAATGAAAAATAACAATTGATCAAGGAAAAACAAGGCAAACTGAAAATAAATGAACTAAAAACTGTTAGTAAAAAATTAGGGTTAAAAATGAATATTACAGTAAAAAAGAGAAAAATCAATAATATGTATATTTGTTTTATTTTTGTAAAGTGTTCCATATGTGTTTTCATAATTGCATGGGACCATGTCTGAAAAACTATACCAAAATAGTGACTGTGGTTATCCTTTTTTGGCGGCATAGTGGGGCAGTCTATCCTTCTTTATTATACTTAATTTCATGAAAGTATAAGAATTAAAATAAGTAATTTTTTAGAAGGAAATTTTCTTGAGTATTGCATTTGTTTTATTTTGTTTATTTTTCCAGAACACAGTTGCCTCTCTTTCCTTGTCTGAAATCAGAATTCAATATCAACAGGTAAACTGTGATGCTTTTGTAATGGCCTCATGGTGCATGTGATCACACTCCCCATTGATGGTTGGGTGTCTTTTTGAGTGAGAGGCGGGAGTCTGGAGTATGGAGTGAAGGGGTGACGAAAGACAAGAGAGAGAATCAGGTAGAGAGAATTCCACTTGGTTATGATTTCAGAGATCTCCTTAATAAACAACAAAGCATAAACATTATTATGAAATAATTACATAAAAATTGAAATAAATATGTATGCCAAGCTAAGATACTGTACCTTTTTCTAAATATTTAAATGTTAGCTATTATTTTATATATCCCTACTTTTCCATCCAGATGTGAATAGCTTGTCTCTCTTCAAGTTATAATTGAGATATAATATATATCTCTTACAGTTATAATTTTTCTAGAGTGCCTTGAAGGCTCCAATATGAAGGGCTCTTTCCGTAAAAACCACATGCCAAGTTAACTTGTGGTTCTTAATGTTTCAAGGACAATGATTGTCAACCATGATGGGGCATCATCATCTCAAATGGAGTATTACAAAAATCCAGATATCTGGGGAGAATGCCAGTCCTATTGATTCAGAACCTCTTTGGGTGCATCTCCAAAATTTTTTAGTTTTAAAAATTCCACAATCCATGCAGATAGATAGATAGATAGATAGATAGATAGATAGATAGATAGATAGATAAGCACCATTGCTCTAGGCACAGACAACTACGTTGTAAAAGAAAGAAAATCAAAGAGAAGCTGTTAATTTTTCTTCCTGTAATTCTAACTCAGCTACAACTAAGCATTGGGTGCCTGGCAACTTTACTTTATGGGAAGAAGCTGGAAAATGTTAATTATCCTCATAGCATCTTTACATCAGCAAAATGCCATCCTATACTGAAAGCCTTAGGGATCACAATTTTTTTTCTCTCTCTTAGTATGTTGATATGGTGAATTACACTGAATGATTTTTCAAACTTTGAATCAGTCTTAGATTCTCATAGAAAAACACTATTTGTCCCATTTGTTTCTTGTTCTTTTATTCTTTTTTTTTCTGGTAGCTTTTGGATTACTTTTATGTTTATAAAAATCCGTTTAACCTCCATTATTGGGTTATTATTTATACTTTTAAAAATTTATTGGTTGCCCTAAGGTCTACAATATGCATCTTTAATTAATCACAAACTATCTTCAAATAATATTATATGGTTTTACATGTGGTATAAGAATCTTACAGATTACGGTAGATTTCTTCCTCCTGTTCTTGTGCCTTATTGTCATTTATGGTATTTCTGCATAGTTATCAACCCAAATACATTGGTATTATTTATACAGTAGGCAGTAAATTATCTTTTAGAGTAATTAAGACATTTAAAAAAGTCTTTTATATTTACACTTATATTAACCATTTCCAGGAATTTTTATTTCTTTATGTAGATCTAAGTTTTTAATCTTATATTATATTTGATCTTCCTGAAGACCATTTTTAAAAACATTTCCTGTAATGGAGGTATGCTGACAACGAATTCTCTATTTTTGTTTGTCTAAAAATATTCATTTCTATCTTACTTATTAAAGATGTTTTCACTATGAATGAAATTTGGGGTGGATAGCATTTTACTTTTAGCACACTAAACATGGTGATCCCTTTTCCTTGGACCTGCAAAATTTCTGACAAAAAGTCTGCTGCAGTTCTCCCATTTTTTCCTGTATATATCATGTATCCTTTTGTCCTCTGTCTTCAAGATACTCTCTTTATCTTTTGTTTTGAGCTATTGGAATATGATGTATCCAGATGTATATACGTGTGTTTTATTTCCCTAGGTATTTATTGTTCTTGGAGTTCTCAAAACTTCTTGTATCTGTAGTTTGATGTATTTCACTATTTTTTGAAAATTCTCAACCATTATCTCTTCAAATACTTGTTCTGTTTCTTCTTTCTTGGGAAGAATTACATGTATGTTAAAACATTTTGTATTATCTCACACATTAGGATGCTCGGTTTCAGTTTTTTCCTTTTTGTATTTCAGTTCGGATAATTTCTGTAGAAAAATCTCAAATTCATTGATTCTTCTCTCAGTTGTTTTGGGTCTACTGCTGATTCTATCAAAGTGATTTTTCATCTCTTTTTCTGTGGTTTTTTTCTCTAGCATTCCCTTTTGATTTTTTTTATGGTTTCCATCTCTCTGTTGAAATGTCCCGTATTGTGGCATCCTGTCAATTTCTTCCACTAGAGACTTGAACACATTAATCATAGTTATTTTTAAATGCCTGTCTGAGATTCCAAAATCTCAACCATTTCTGAGTCTGGTTGTGTTGATTGCTTTGTCTCTTGATCATCATTGTTTTCTATCTGCATGTTTTGGATGCCTTGTAATTTTGATTGATTACCAGGCATAGTTTGTAAGATAGTACACCTGAGATAATTAGTATTTATTCCTGAGATACACATGCTTCTGCTGCTAAACTTTTAGCGTGCAGAGTTGAGTTAATCTAGGTAAATGTTGAGCTGTTTTGGGGTTTGTTGTTATGATTACTTTCAGTGCACCATTGGCTTCAAATTCTTTTTGTGTCATCTTGTGTTTAATGTAGATATTGGTGTGAAAGTGGATTTTTCTCAAGTTTCACTGGATAGAAGCACTGCTTTAGCTACATCCAACATATTTTGAGATGTTACCCTGTTGTTTTTACTACATTCAAAATCTTTTTACTATAATTTCTTTCTTCTTTTACCTATAAATTATATAAAAGTGTGTTGTTCAGTTTCAAAATATTTTGGATATTCCAGATATCTTTCTGTTATTAATTTATAATTTAATTATTTTGTGGTCAGAGGACAGACACACTTGGTAGGATTTCAATCACTTCACATTTATTGAGATTTGTTTTATGGCCAAGATCATAGTATATCTTAGTAAATTTTCTGTATGTACTTGTAAAGCAGTTGGGTGTAATTTTTTCCAACTCTCTATCGGGTCAATTTGCTTGATAATCTACTATTGTTCTCTATATCTATCTTTACTAACTGTCTCTTTTCTTGATTTGTCAATTTTTGAGAGAGAGCTACTGAAATCTCCAGAGTAATTACGGATATGTCTATTTCTCCTTCCAGATCTATTCATTTTGCTTCATATGTTTTGAAGGTTTGTTATAGGTGCATAAACATTTGAATTGTTGTGTCTTCCTGATGAATTGTTGGCTTTATTATTATGAATGATATCCTTTATCACTGATAATGTTCCTTGTTCTGAGTTATACTTTGAATTTACCAAACTAGACTAGCTTTTTTGAAATTAATATTAGCATAACGTACATTTTCATCCTATTTTTAATAAAATATTACATTTGCATATTGTTAAAATTGTATTTTATATATAACATACTTACAAATATAAAAATACTATTTATATTTAAGTGGATTTTTTTTAGATTATGGTGAAGTGCGGCTTATTTATCCAGTCTGAAAATCCTTGCCTTTTGATTGGTGCATTTAGATAATTTATATTAATGTATTTTTTTTTAAGGTTAAATTCTGCCTACTTGATAGTTGATTTCTATTTTTCTACCTGTTCCTTTTTCCCCTTTTCCTCTTTTTATGTTTTCTTTTTAATTGATTGTCTTTTATCATTTCATTTCATATCCTTAATTAGCTTTATATATCCTTAATTGGTGCTATATATATACATATATTATAATTGTTTAACTTTCTTAGTGGATTCTTTAAGGTTTACAGTATACTTTTCTAATGTGCTACTTCAAGTATACTGCTAGGATCCTGAAATAGTATATTTCTATGTTGCTCCATCTGTCATTGTACAATTGTCATATTTTTTTAAATAAAAAGTTTTATTTTGAGATAACTAGATTTATATATCATTATGAGAAATACTACAGTGAGATCCTGTGTAACATTCATCCAGTTCCTATCCAATGGTAATGTCTTGTAAAAGTATAGTACAATATCACAACTAGGACATCGTTGCTGATACAGTCAAGATACAGAACAATTCATCACTATAAGACTACTTCATGTTGCCCTTTTATAGCTACACCCACTTCCTTCCCACCCCAAAAATTAGAATGTCAAATCCAGCAATATACAAAAAGGCTAATATGTCACAAACAAATGGAGTTCCTCTCAGAAATGCAAAGTTGGTTCAACATTTCTGGTACCAGACAGCAAAGACTACTCAAAAAAAACAATGTCAGAGCATGTCAAAAGACATAGGAACCAACCTGAAAGAACTCTCAATATAAGCTAAAAGCTAGAACAATTTGAACCACAAAATAAGTAATAATAGTGTTGGATTATAATCCCTCCAAGCAAAATAAACATCAATGAGTCCATACTGATATAAGTAAATGACTGAATAAGTAAATAAATGGACAAGAAGGGACAAATATTCCTTACAGAAAAATTCCAACTATTAAATATAGAAAGAATGAGGGAAATAAAAATTCACCTCAGTAATAATTGCTCCAGGCATGATCCACCAATGCATGCTAAAATTCATGGGTGAAACTTCAAGAAGCAGCAAGATATTTGCACGGCTTCAAAGTATCTCCCCCAAATATATATTCATCACTATGGTGGTTCTAACAGATGTCCACAAATTATTTGATATTACTGTCTCCAAGAGGTGGAGGTTCGTTCTCCTCCCTTTTGCTGGACTTAGTACTCACTTCTAATGGATAGAGTATGGAAAGGAAAAAATAGTAACTTTACAGCAGAGAAACCTCACAGATACTATGTTAACAAAATGATCAAAATTAATATCATCAGGACTAAGTCCTATTGACATCATGTACTTCCTAATGTGATATAATGATGAGGACACTTCACCTCTGTAGCATGGTTCCCCTAAATCCATAACTTCATTCCAATTATAAGAAAACATCAGACAAAACTAAACGGAGGGAAGACTCTACAAAATACCTCACCAAGTACTCTTAAAAATTGTTAAGATCGTGAAAGAAAAGGAAAAAACTAAAAAACTATCACAGATTGGAGGTTACTAAGAATACATGATGATTAAAAGCAATATGGCATCCTGATTTGGGTCCTGAAATAGAGGGCATTAGTGGAAAAATTGGTAAAATCTGAATAAAGTCTGCAGGTCTGTAGTTTAATTAACCATATTGTACCAATGTTAATTTCTTAGTTTTGATAAGGGTACCGTGGCAATATAAGAGGTTAATATTAGGGAATATTAGGGAAGCCTGAGTGTATTATCTTTAAGACTCTTCTAGAAAACTAAAATTATTTCAAAATAAAAATTACAAAAACAAAACTCCTTAATATTTGTTTATATGACAAAATATGGACCCCACCTACCTCTGTCACTCTCACTCTTCCTGCCTCAGCCAGGACGGCTGTCTCCTAGCCTCCAATAAGTGGGATGATCCCTCCTACCTCAGGGTTTTTGCACAGGGTACAGAGGTTTTCCCTCTGGCTCTAATTAAATCTCTTACCTGCCGTTCGAGTAGCCTTACTCACATTTACTCACCCTTCATATCTCAGATAAGGCATCTCTTCCTCACTTTGGCACCCCTCGCTAGAACAAATCCTTTGACAGGCTCTCATACATCATGTACCACTCTTTCATAACCCTAGTTCATTTGCAATTGTGCACTTCTTTGTACGATTATTTATTAATATTGTCTCTTCCACCAGACAGTAAGCTCAATTGTCAGCAACTGTATATACTTTAATTTACCCAGTGCTTAGCATAGGCTCTGGCACATAGTAGGCACTCAATGTATACTTGTTGAATCAATAATCTAGTCTCTTACATATATGCAGCATCTAAAATTGTACTACTAATGTCCCGCAAAAGGGGGAGGGAGTACTTCCCTTTCCATCAACCACGTTGGCAGGCTAAACATCCTCGTTATAAATATTGTATGGGGGAACTACTTTAAAGGGGCGAGCTTTTCAGTAGTCTGAGATCCTTCATAATAAGAAGCAGAAATGTGACAGCTCCCCTATGCTTCTCTCTGTCTAACCTCCCACCCCAGAAAAATTTCCAGCTACTCTGCCATGCAGTGTGAAGACTTGCGGCTCCTTCAACGGCTACTTTCACTGGATGGATAAAGAATAAGGGGATTCAGACTTGCCTACAATGCAAGCTGAGCAAGCTTTTCTCTCCCTGTCTTTTCTCTCTTCTTTTACTTCTCCTTTTTTTCTTTTTTTTTAATTGAAAGAAATTAAAACCCATTTTGCGATTCGCTGTTTATCAGGCAAATGATTCTTTGAGGCAACTCCCAGTGGGACTCACTTTACATTTGGGGGACATTCCAGCTCAGTGACAGCAGATGGAACATCATAGTTAAAACTTTAAAGAGAGAGACAATGAAATGAGTTCCGGAAAGATAACAAAGCGGCTGTCACACAGGCGAAAAAAAAAAAAAAAAAGTAGAAAGATTGCTGTTTGGAACTGAAACCCACACCTGGGGAATTGGGAGATGGGGGAGTGTGAAGAGAAGGGGTGTGAACTCTTTCTTGGTTTGGATTTTGAAGTATGGCTTGTGGAGCCAACTTATTGAGAATGGGAATCCTCTGGGTTGATTTAATTTCTTGAGGTTCCTAAAGTTCCTTTTTAGAGGATGGGGAAAGAGTAAGAGGAACTCTATTCCTTCTGGCACTCACTGTAGACTCTTTATATCTCAATATGCCTGTGGCCTTTATTATTTGACTCTCTTCGGGACTGTTACTGAACAGTAGTTGCTCTAAATAGAGAACAAAATAATTGGTTCTTTATTAAAAAACTATCAGGTGTTAATGAGCTGATAGGAAAAATTTCTGATGGCAAGTGTTCCCCTGATTTGTAAAGCTTGCCTCGCCCTTGTAAGACTAATTTTGACTCATTTTAGAAGTCCTGTTAAATGGATTATTAAGAGCCCACGATCAGGAATTTCTCTCCAATAAATATATTTTTAAACAAAAAAGACATTTATGCATGCATACGAGGTTAAAGCTTAGAAACAAAAGTAGAGAAAATAAATATCACTCATTTATAATCACACCACCCAGAGATAATGCCTGCTCCTTCTGCATATTTTTGTTATAGTCACAAAGAACAATTATCAACATTGTTTTTATTAATTCATTTACTATATCCTAAGAATTTTCTAATGTCATGAATGAGTCTTCCTACATCAAATGGGACTGGGTATACAATATTACATCAGCTGAACCTACCAAAAAAAAAAAAAAAGACTCAAACCTTTCAGAAGTTTCTAAGCACAGTCTAACATATGTGCTGAGTTGGGACCAGGTGAGGTCACCTAACAAGACCCCCGTTTCTCTCTCCTACCATATGCCAAGTTCAAGTGCTACATATACTGCTACAGATGTGGTACATCTGCTACAGATGTGTAGTTTAGATAAACCGGCAAAAATATTTACTGTCAAGAGTTAATCTTATCAAAGTTCCTGCCATTCCTGTTGTGGGTTTATCTTAGAGAAAGGCGAGAGACATTTCTCCACTTTGGATGCAACTTTATGGGTGCTGCCATTTGACCGTTTGCCCTCAAATTGCTCCAACATTCTTCTACCATTTTGTTTGAAACTCTCAGTCTTTAGATGGATGTTTTGGATTAGACATTGACTATTCCAGGAAGTCCTCAGTTATGAATTAAGTACCACACAGCATAAGTCCTTGAAGGGATGGGGGTATGGCAGGAACGACACATTTTAATGACGGCCGGAAGGTGGAATAAAAGATGTGGAAGTGCAGTTCATAATGGAGTTCTGAATCATGGAGCCTGGCCAAGAAGAGGCGGCCAGGAAAGTGGGGATCATGGGTAGTCCTTTGAAAACAGGACATATGGGACATGTAGAGACAGAACGAGTATGTATGTCATGCAGAGAGGAAGATGTAGACAGGAGGACATGGACATAGCAGCTGCTTCAAGTTTGCTCGACGTGGGAAATCATAGGAGTTATGAAGCATTCAAGTTTAATAAAGTCAAGGTCAGGATATTCATTTATTTGTTTGTTTATAATCGGCTACTCATATGTATGACAGCTATCATTATTTACACATTAGGCAGCTGACACTACCTGGCTTTTGGTCTTGTTGAGTGTTTGTGTTATTTAAGATAAATGTAGGATTTTAGTTTATTTGATGAGAGAGAAAATAGTGAGATAGTAGATAAAAAACCAGCTATCTCAGGATGTTTCCACCATAGTCTTCACTGTATGTCACCTTCTATTTATGATGGTAACATGTTCTTGCAAAGTAACACAAGCTTGCATAAAGTATTTTCCCCTTAAAATGAATCCTTACTCTACAGAGAAAGAGAGATGCTATTTATTCATAATTTACTGCAACAATTTTTTAAATTACCTAAACATACCCCCACATCAACAAGTAGAGGAATAAATATGGCATTTAGAAAAACAAAAACACTGCTTCCTCATGCATAGGTTGGAAAAACATACAAGTTGGATGCTAATTAGCGAAGCTGAACTGTTGCAAGGGCACCAATTAACTTTAATAAGTTGAGAAACACCTACAGTGCATTTCTATCTTCATTACGATAAATACACTTTAGTAGATCTAAATAAGCAAGCACATAGTTTATTAGAATGGACTTTGGTTCATGTTCCTCTCTTCTCCAGTCCTGTAAAATCTTATCGAGGAGGTAATTCTATCTGATTTGTTGAGAAAAAGAACTGTACAGCTGCCAAGCCTCCTATCCTTTGCCTTGAACTTCAATAGTAAGGACAAAGTTTGAGAAGCACCTTTTCAATAATTATATCCAGTGCTTTGCTGGTAAATGTTTGACAGTTGGTTCTCTGGAGTGAAAGGAGGGAGTCCTGATTTGTAGCTTTTGCTAATTTCTATAGTGTAAATATTCTCATCATGGCCAATTTCAAGCTACTAATGTGACCATAACTGGCTCCCAAAATTCCTGAAAATTTAACACTTGTCTCTCCGGAGCTGTCGTGACCTGGATCCAGCGTACATCTGCTTTTTACAGCTCAGATATGAAAGGCATTCTTAACTTGCTAGCAAAGACTCAGAAAAATTAGCCTAGTTTCTGTCCTCCCTCTTCTCTCATAGGGGTCAGACGCAAATCTTCAGGTGAAAACGTAGAAGCAGCAGGAGCCAGTAACTGGGCTCCTTCCCTCTTTGTCCATCCGCGCTTATATATTTTACTGAACCAGGACCTCATCTGGGTTGAGACGTCAAGAGAACAACCCCAGAATCACTTAAGGAAGTCGCTTATCCTTCCTTATATATGGATATGAAAAGATTGAATGTAGATTAGCTTTAAGTGGCATCCCAGCTTTGAGAGTTTACAGCAGCAGTTCTCAACCCTAAATACATACTAGAATCAGCTGCGGAGCTTTTAAAACTCCGAAGACTAGTTTCAATCTCCAAAGATTCTGCTTTAATTGGTCTAGGGTGGGGCCTAGGCATCGGCATATTTTAAAAGCTCCTCAGATAATACATCCAGATCTGAGAACCACTGGTTTCTAGGTAGCTTATACTTATGTTTCTAGATAGATGGTTATGAACAGAAGCAAATGTGTGGAGAGGCAGTTGGTGATGTGTGAAAAGTTAAGAGATGTGTATTTATGTTTTAAAAAGGGGCCAGCCTGGTGGTGTAGCAGTTAAGTTTGTGGGCTCTGCTTCGGCAGCCTGGGGTTTGCTGGTTTGGATCCCGGGCGCAGACCTACGCATCGCTTATCAAAGCCATGCTATGGCGGCATCCCATATAAAGTAGAGGAAGATGGGCACGGATGTCAGCCCAAGGCCAATCTTCCTCAGCAAAAAAGAGGATTGGCAACAGATGTGAGCTCAGAGCTAATCTTCCTCAAAAAAAAGAAAGACATTCACATTATTATACTGAAACACCTAACAATATTAAATAGTGTCATTTCGGCAAGTTGTAAATGAACCAGGTTAACGTATTTCAGTTTTGTTGAGAGTTGTCTTTGAGTTTACTGCCTTCCCTGGGACAGCTGTTAAAGCTCTGAGTTGAACCCATAGGTGCGTCATCTTCAAGTCTTCAGTTGAACTTCTAAATATCAGAAAAAACAGGGCTTTTTCTGTCTAGGTTTTATGATGGCCTCAAAGTCAGAAAGAAAACAATAAGGGCCAATAAATCACACCATTCAAAGAAGTGTTAGACCACTTATGGAGGACTTGCAAGAGTACATCAGTACAAAAAGACTCACATCGGTACAAAAACAGTTTCGTGAAACTCACCTACCTCCAGACTATAGAAGAGAAGTCATGATTCTTCTTAGAGAGAGGTTTTTAGAGGTCAAATTTTGAGAGTTGTGGTATTTTCCCTCATCCTCTCCACTCTCCAGCCCCCAGAAAGGGGAAAGAGTTCATATTTCATTCTCACTTCAAGTCAAAGGAGAGGGGTTTTAAGAGGGTCACTCAGAGAGCTTGAGATATATCCCTTGCAATTTGAAGGAACACAAGGACAGATTTTTGTCCCATATCTCAGAACTTTAAAGGCAAAAGTTGTGGCTGGAGCTGATGGGAGAGGGAAAGAGAAGTCTGCATGGAAGCTGGCCAAGTTTCCACTAGCAGCAAAGCGGAATGTGTCTTTGCTTTGGATAGGGTAACTGCCACGCAGGAGGGAGCTGGTCTGCAGGTCATTTTAAAGGAAACTCACCCAAGAAGGCTTCCTTCCAGGAGAGGCTATCTCAGCAGAAAGAAGCTGAAGGTGTACTAGACAGATGCAAGGGGGCCTGTCTTCAGTGGCCACATCAGTGTGTGGTTGGAGGAGGGGCCATTGCCCATATGGAGAGAGATACAGCCAGATATTTCCAGGGAAAATCTCTAAGGCATCCATAAAGCACCGGGCAGGAAAGTCAGCTTTAAACATTCCCGGAACCCACAGAACACCAACATCAGACCGTAGTTCAACGTGTTAAGTAAGATCTTTTCCATCCCCGTTTTACTCCACACTGCCACATTTATACCTCCAGCCAGGTGCCAGCAAGAACACTCTGGGGGGGAGCGGGGGAGGAGGGCAGCATAAGAAGAAGCGGAAGGCAAGGAACTGGAGAAGGTGTGGTGCACATCCTGTTTCTTCACTGGAGGCTGCCCAGCTTCAAGCATATCACGCTGGTGAGGGGCGACTATTGAACATCAAGTTTGGAGTTGTGATTAGACTGGATTGAGCATTTTAATTATGGAAATGGAGACTTTTCTTATGATTAATGAGACTAGAGGACTTTTTTTAACATCCTGATTAAATTCCAATTCTCTAATGGAGTGAATCCAACTGTTTTGAATAGGCTTGGTTATCACTGAGTGGCTAAAACTTGTACCCAACCACAATGCAGTTAGGTCAAATGGCCACTATGGTCTTATCTGCTGTATCTAGGTCATCCTGGGGACCTAGGTGGGAGAAGCAATAATTTAAAAAAAATGTAAAAGAGTTGTTAGATCTGCCCAAAGGCAGTGAAAACAAAAAAAAATGAGCCCAAAGAGTGGGTTAGAAGAACAATAACAGAAAAGACTAAAGTTATATTTTGCCACACCCTATGGAAGGCTGCCTCTCAATTTACTAACTGTTGTATTATACCAAAACTCAGGGATTCAGAAAGCCCGTTTGAAGTCTAAAAACTCATTAGAATGTAATTCTTAACACTGTAACTATAATTTTACCCAAAGGGGTATAATCAAGATCAACGGTGACAAAGCCCAGCCACACGACAAGGTTCATGCCGTGTGGTGGAAAGAGGCTTACAGGAAGTAAGAATCCAGAGATTCCATCGGGGCTGTGCCATTTTTAAAGTGTGTAACTGGGGAGAATGACTTAACTCCTCTTAACCTAAGATGGCTCTGCAAACTAGAAATAATGGTACATGCCCTGCCTGCCGCCCAAAGTTTGGGAAGAATAGTAGAAGGAAATGCTTCGAAAAACAGCAAATTTCTATAATGTATGGTGTGACAGTGAGGACAGCAGGACTTGGAATGTAGTGTAAGTTCAGAAGCCACACTGTTATTCTTCTTAAACTATTTCCATTGCCTTTTTGTATCAGAAGAATAAAATCTTTTCTTCACAGGATGCTATTCTCTCCGTTGATTCTATCCAAGGGAAAAAACATTAGTTCTCTGGCTTTTGTTTCCTCTTAGTGCATTTCCCTTGAGAAGTAGAAATCAGAAACAAATATTAGGGAAAACATATTTCTTATATTTTAAACTAACACTGATTTATGGTAAAAAAAAAAAGTGTATTGTAGAAAATTTGAAAATACACAAAAGAGTATAAAATAAAAGTCTCCCACAACCCCAACATTCAGAGAACAATTACTGTGGAATCCCAGTGTAATACAAGTTCTGGAGGCAGGTGTTTTGTTCACATGCTATATTCTCGAGCTTGGGAAGGTGTGAGGAACCTAGTAAGCACTCAGTATATATTTGAATAAACGTGTTAAGATTTTGGTGTATTTCATTTTAGTTTATCTTCAGTGTGTGTGTGGATATGTGTACACAGATTTATCATCCAAAAATAGACGATTACAAAATTGGGGCTGTACAGTATTGTATCAATTGGGCTCTTTGATTACAAGGAACAGAATAACTTTAGGTAATGCAGGATTTAGCATAAGGATATATATGGAAAAAAGCAACACCCTGCAGGTACTCGGGAATATTAACGTAATTTCTCCTTATGGAGACAGGAATATAGATTGAGGACGGGAAAGTCATCCAGACTCTAAAACAGGTCTACCCATCAGGTTTCAGTAGCAAAATTTTGTGGCTTCATGATTCAGAGTGCTATCACTGCTGTGACTTGGGTGGTTTCCACAGGGAGGCTGTTTTCCGGATGTTTGTTTGTTTCGTTTTTTGACTTACATACCTACTAAAAACTGCTCAACTCTGTATCTGTTTAAAAATTCCAGTACCCTAAAGGAGTGAATCTAATCTTTCTGAATAGTCTCTGTTATCCCTGAGTGGCCAAAATTTGTACCCAACCACAGCACGGTGAGGTCAAATGGCCGCTATGGTCCTATCTGCTGCATCCAAGTCACCCTGAGGACCTAGGTGGGAGAAAAGAAACCTTTATATGGGCATGTCAGATACTCTGAGATTAGACCAGTGCAAAAATTAGACTGTATATTGTTTTGTAACCTGCTTTTTTATTTGACATATTCTTCTCTCATTTAATTCATTATGTCATAAAACTTGATTAACAATAGCTGAATAGTGCTGCATAGTATGCATGTATCAGAATTTTTTAAAAGACATTCTTTTCTTTTTTTTGAGGAAGATTGGCCCTGAGCTAACATCTCTTGCCAATCTTCCTCCTTTTTTCTTTTTTCCTCCCCAAAGCCCCAATAGATAGTTGTACGTCATAGTTGTACATCCTTCTAGTTGCTCTATGTGGGATGCCACTTCAGCATGGCTTGATGAGCGGTCAGTAGGTCCGCACCCAGGATCCGAACCAGGAACCCAGAGCCGCCAAAGCAGAGCATATGAACTTAACTGCTACGCCATTGGGCTGGCCCTGTGTATCAAAATTTTTAAAACTCTTATCTTATTACTAAATATTCAAGATCCTTCATATTCTCACTATTGTGAATAGTGTCAAAATAAACAATTGTGTTTGAATATCTTTTTTCAAATCTTTGATTATTGCTTGGCGTTAAGTCTCTTCTTGGCTATGACACTTCCTCAGACATTCCTTATTTTTGATGACCCTGACAATTGTGAGGAGTACTGGTCAGATTGCAATCTTATTTTTGGGGCATAGATGATATTCCTGGTACTGATATAGCCAAATCTAACAATTCTCCTATTATTGATCATTTGAATTGCTTCCATTTTTCACTATTAAAATTTTAATTCTGTTAAAAAAAATTGCTTCATTGTCTTCTTGAGTTTATTTTTGTGGAGGATAACTCTAAAGTCAGCCTGCTCTTTCTTTCTTTCTTAGTAACCTGTTACACTCCCCACTCACTCATCTTACCACCTTGAAGTGTCAGGCTAGACGGGGAACCCTCTCTCCCTCACTTTAGGTGAACTTAGAAATAAATAAAAATTATGTTCTATCCAGGATCTGAACCTTCTTGCTTTGTAAGTAACCTGTTATTTTTGTTTTGTTATGTTTTATTTTTGTCTCAATGTTTCTGTGATTGTTTACTGGGGCACGTTTTAAGAGAAAAAAATATTACCATATTTTATTTTCAATGATTTTAACTGACTCAGGTTTTCTTCAGCTCTGGATTTTTTTTTCTTTTCTATTCTGGTTAGCAGTTCACTTCCATTTGTTATCTTCTGCTCTTTAGAAAGCTGAACTATCTTAATTTATGAACTTTGTTATCTTCTGCTCTTTAGAAAGCTGAACTATCTTAATTTATGAACTGTTCTTTTTTATATTTATTTTTCTTTATATTTTAATATAATAGTTGACATGTAAAAAACTATAGATAACATAAATGTAAATTATAAAGCACAATACAAATACTAGCAATCCTGCCATCCTACTCCACAACTAAAGCATGACCAAGGCTACAATCCCAGCGGATCTCCCTGTGTGCTCCCCCTCATCCCTTCCTGTCTCTCTCTCCAAGGAGGAGCCAGTCTCATTCTGTTTTCATGATTCCTCTGCATTTTAAAATGGTTTAAAAAAATCACACATATATGTATAGACATCCATATGCATGAAGTCCATTGATTAATTTTGCTTAATTTTTATATTTATAAAAACAGTATCAACCTGCTTATAGATTTCTGGGACCTTTATTTCTCCCCTACCACCTAATATAATGTTTCTAAAATCCTTCATGTTACATGTAGCTATAGTTCATTTATTTTCATTGCTGTATACTAATGCATTGTGTGATAAATTATTTTTTATTTATCTATTCTCCTAACAATGGACAAGTATGTTGCTTCCAGTTTCTGTTTTGAAGACTGGGGCTGTAATGAACACTTTGTATGTGTTCTGATGCGCTTTCAAATATTTCTCTAAGTTTCATTTGAGGATAATACCTGTGTCATAGGTAATGTGAAATACTCATGTTTACAAAGTAATTCCAAATTATTTTCAATCTGCTTACACAGATTTATGCTCCCGCTATAAGTTTACAAAAATTCAAGCTGTTCTTCACCTCTTTTGAAATTTTCAGAGGTTGTCATTTTGGTCAATTTAATTAGTTCAAAGTTCTATCTCATCATGCTCTTAATTCACATATCTCTGATAGTAATTTTGAGTACCTTTTTGCATGTTTATAAACCATTTATGTGTCCTTATCTGTAAAGTGTCTGTTCATGTTTTGGCTCATTTTTCTGTTGGATTTTTTCTTATTGATAAGTAGAAGTTCCTTTAGAGAAGTTCCATTACTTGGTAAACTCTCTCATTTCTGTTTCACTTAAAATGTCTTTATTTCTCCTTTGTCTTGAAAGGCTATGTTGCTAGGTATGCAATTGTACTTGACAGACATTTTCTTTAAACACTGTGAGTCTATTAATTCACTGTCATCTGGCTTCCATTGCTGCTTTTGAGTCTGCTGTCTAATTGGCATTCTTTTTTATTTTGTTTATTTTTATTTTTTTGTGTGTGAGGAAGATCAGCCCTGAGCTAACATCCGTGCTAATCCTCCTCTTTTTGCTGAGGAAGACCGGCTCTGAGCTAACATCTATTGCCAATCCTCCTCCTTTTTTTTCCCCAAAGCCCCAGTAGATAGTTGTATATCATAGTTGCACATCCTTCTAGTTGCTGTATGTGGGACGCGGCCTCAGCATGGCCGGAGAAGCGGTGCGTCGGTGCGCGCCTGGGATCTGAACCCGGGCTGCCAGCAGCGGAGCGCGCGCACTTAACCGCTAAGCCACGGGGCCGACCCGGCATTCTTTTTTAAGTCTATCATTTCTCTTTGTCTGCTTTTAAGATCTTCTTCCTTCCTACCTCTACTGTTATTTATTTTATCATGATATATAGTGTTTTTTAAAATTTTAACCCTCAGGGGTGTGTGTGTGTTTGTGTGTGTATATCTGATGTTCAAACCATCGATTAAGTTTTAGATTTCACAATTACATCTTATTTTTTTGAAGTTCCATTTTTTTAAAGAACTGCCTTATTATTCTCTTGTTACTTGTGTGTTTTTGTTTCTACTGTTTCTTTCTTTAAATATTTCATACATCACTGGTCTATAATTTATATTTGACAATTACAATATCTTCAGTTCTTGGCATCTATATCTGTTATTTCTTGTTTTTGCTGATTCTTACTTATGATGTTCCATCTCTTTGAGCATTTTAGATCTTTGATTGGATATCATTGTTTGACTCTAATCTGTGGGCCTCCTATGAGTTTAAATTCAGGATGCTTTTCTTCCAGGGAAAGTTTGCTCCAGCTTCTGCCAGGAGCCAAAGTCTAGCACATGGTAGGTCTGGACACAATACAGGACTCTTGGCTCAAGCCTGTGCCTCTTAGCTAGCTCAAGGATCAGTATCCTAATGGTCATGCTGTTATAGCCAATTATCCTCAGCACAGACCTGGCTCTTGGACCTCTGTTGCTTATCATTCCCAACAAAATCCCCCTACTCTTTCAAGGGCTGAGTGGAATTGTGAACCCAGAAATAAACTTTTAAAATGTGTCCTATCCAAAATATAATTCTATTTTGGGTGTCATACTGCCAAAGATGGAAGTATTTCAACTTTTTAATAATATGTTTCATCTCCTCCACTTCCTCTGACTTTCCTTAAGAAATATTTCAAGTTCATCATGCTCATCACTAATTTAATTTTATGTAGTGCCTCTCTGTCCTTATTGTTCTCATACATATTTTACTTCTGCCCTTTTATTTTTATTTTATTATAAGCTACTATATCATTTCATTGGCTTTTTATTTATATTTGCCTCTCATAGCTTTTTCTCACCTCAAACTGTAGTCTTATCAATTCATTGTTCATTTCTCAAATCTTAGACATCATGTTTTCTTAAATTTTATTGAGAACACAAGAACTGATGCATTCTAAATTTTATGTCTGTTTCCTGAAATCCTTTCTCAAAAGTATGTTAATGCTGCATAATATTTTCCTCTTATGTTGCAGGTATTATTATAGTTATTCACTCAGTTATCCTTGAAATAAGAGCTACCTTCTGGCAAAGCATGATATCTATTGAGAGAGAGATAAAGATGAAGGTAAAGATAAAGCTTCTTCCTAATTATTATCACTGTACCTGGATCGTTAGAATCCTCTAGGCGGATATCAAACTGGAGAACTAATACATAAATATACTGCCTAGACAAATTTTACTAGGGTAAAAACTATTCTGAAACAGTTTCCCAGACCTGGTGTGTATTAGTCAGAGTTCTCCAGAGGAAGAATAGGATATATATAAAAAGAGATATGTGAGAGGAGAATTATAATAGGAATTGGCTCCCACAGTTATGGAGGCTGAGAAGTCCCACTATCTGCTGATATGCCATCTGCAAGCTGGAGAACCAGGAAAGCCTTTGGTATATTTCGGTCTGAGTCCGAAGGCCTGACAACCGGGTGAGACTATGGTGTAACTCCCAGTTATACCTAAGATCCTAGAGCCTTAGAACAAGGAGAAGAGGTGGCACAGGGGTAAGTCCCAGAGTCCAAAGGTTGGACAACCAGGAGTTCTGACATCCAAGGACAGAAGATGGCTGTCACAGCTCAAGAAGAGACAAGAAGAGAGAAATAATTCACTCTTCTTCTGACTTTTTGTTCTGCTCAGGTCCTCAATGGATTGGATGATGCCCACCTGCATTGGTGAGGGCAGATCGCCTTTACTCAGTCTACTGATTCGAATGCTGATCTCTTCTGGATATACCCTCACAGGCACATCCAGAAACAGTGTTTTACCAGCTATCTGGGCATCCCTTATCCCAGCCAAGCTGACAAATAAAATTAACCATCACATGATGTATGTTCTTTTTACTGTAAAGAAAAGAAGTTTCTCATGAATAATCTAAAGCTATTTGTAGTTTTTCTCTTTCCAGAAACTTTTGTTTTGCCACAACCATCACAGGGGCATTGCTTGCTCAGCTTCTCCGATCCTAATCCTTTTCCTTAGGTTTGCCCTTTCTGTTGCTAACTTCAATGTCTTAATGCAATGCAACCCTTGCCTACTTCAACTCTCATCCAGGTTTTGATACTGGAAATTCTCATACTGGAATGGATGTGGGAAGAGAGAATTATGGGAGGATATAAGGTTGAGGATGAAATTAACTCAGTAAGCTAACAAGGCAGCCGAGGGACCGCTGCTTGGATTTCTGGTTGGTACAGCTCTGGACTTCTAATCTGGATGGAAGACGATAAATGGGAAGAGGCACCCCCATGCAGTCCTTCACATCAATCAGATTTTCTCCTGAGCAGCATTGCTGTCAGTATAAATTGTGGATTAATGGTTTCTTATTGCAGTTTATAGATCTTATATTAGTGTTAGTTCCTCTCAGATTCTACCAGTAACTTGTTTTTTACTTTCAATTTTTGATGTTATAGGTCTTCTTTTTATTTTAAGTCTTCATAGGTATTTTATTGAAACCTCAGAAAGGCCAAGTCATGCAGAGCTAGTCAGACACCATCCTAATCCAGAAGTCTGCCTGATTTTATGAGACACAGTCCATCTACATTTAAATGTAATAATTTAATTATTATTTTCCAAAGAGAAGAAAATCGGAGGAGAATCTCAAAAGCCTTATTTCCACTCCAATGTCATTGCTTTCCTGTGATGTCTGTCACTTCCCAGAGCATTAGCTGAACAAGAGCTATGGGCTGTCTCTATATTGTACTGTCAAGGACTTGAGGCTGAGAGTAAAGAGATCTAAATTCTGGCTATGTCAACAATCAGAGTATGTAATCTTGGGTAAGCCATTTAAAACTTACAGCTACCATATTTCTTGAGTGAGAAAAACACTTACCTTTCCTGCTTCAAGTGGGTGCAATTAAGTCCACATGAGGTCAGTGGTGAAGAGGAGCTGGTGTTGTATTTCAAGCAGACAAGACAAGGAGTGGGAGAGTGATCAATAGCATAGGTACACGACAGAGAGTATGGAGGAAGGAATAGTCTGCGCATCACCAGCAGGAGCAACTTCTTACAGTTTTTGTAGAGCAGTAGTTCTCAGAGTGTGGTTCCTCCAAGCAGCAGCACTGGAGAATTTGTTAGAAATGCAAATTCTTGGGCTCCATTGCAGAAAAACTGAATCAGGAGCTCTGGGGGTGGGACCTAGCTATTTGAATTTTAACAAGCCTTTGAGGTAATTTCTAATGCTCGTTACATTTTTTTTATTGAGGTCATAATAGTTTATAACATTATGAAATTTCAGTTGTACATTATTATTTATCAATCACCATACATATGTGCCCCTTTACCCCTTATGCCCACCCCCCAACCCCCTTCCCCTCTGGTGACCACCAATCTGTTCTCTTTGTCCATGTATTTGTTTATCTTCCACATATGAGTGAAATCATACAGTGTTTGTCTTTCTCTGTCTGGCTTATTTCGCTTAACATAATACCCTCAAGGTCCATCCATGTTGTTGCAAATGGGACAATTTTGTCTTTCTTATGGCTGAGTAGTATTCCACTGTCTGTGTGTGTGTATATATATATACCACATCTTCTTTATCCATGCATCATTGAATGGGCACTTAGGTTGCTTCCACTTCTTGCTCATTAAATTTTGATAATCATTGGGGCCGGCCCAGTGGCGCAAGTGATTATTTGCGCACGCTCCTCTGCAGAGGCCCGAGGTTCGCTGGTTCGGATCCTGGGCACACACCAACACATCTTTTGCCAAGCCATGCTGAGGTGGCGTGCCATATAAAGTGGAGGAAGATGGGCATGGATGTTAGCCCAGGGCCAGTCTTCCTCAGCATAAAGAGGATTGGCAGATGTTAGCTCAGGGCTGATCTTCCTCACAAAAAAATAAAATTTTTGATAATCATTAGTGTAGAGAAATCTCTAAATATATCTCCTCACCTTGAAGGCAAAGATTATCTCGTTCAACTTTGAATACCATGAACTTAACTTTCTGATAGACAACTGGTGCCCATTAGTTTTTAAAAATTAACTTGTCAATATAATATGGGGCCAAATTTATATTTTCTAACCTCAACTGGACTCTCGTTGATGCTTACTAATTCTATTTATTGCTTGTTGACTTCCTATTTTTCCAAAATTTTCCATTCAGTTCAATCACCAACTCTACTCCTTTATTCTTCAGAGATGGTTTTGGTTTGTACTTTTCCTTAGTACATCAAGGGATTTTTGTCTATTTTCCTTTTCTATACCTTGGTAATTACTCCATTATTTCTACCCAATTTCTCAACCTTTGCTCTTGACTCAGGGAAGTGCTCACCATTCTAGGTAATGTGAAGACTTCTATTTTGATTATTTTCTCACCTCATTCCTGTGTGACCCTGTTCTATCTACTTTCTCCTTTCTTGCATAGTTTGCTTTTTTCAAGTACCTTGATATTTTATGAATGCCTAAATATTCTTGTTTATTTATTGTGAAAAAAATGGTCACTGCTATCCTGATAATCTGATAAGAAGACAGAAGAATTATCACTATCTTCTGGTGTAGAGGAGGCTAAGCTCACTGCATCCCACATTCAATTTTTTTTAACTCTATTTGATAGTGGTAAAATATATATAACATAAAATAAGCCATTGTAACCATTTTTAATTGTACAATTCAGTGGCACTAATTATATTCACAGTGTTGCGTAACTATCACTACCATCTATTTCCAAAACTTCTCTATCACCCCAAACAGAAACTTTGTACTCTTGAAGCGATAACTCTCCATTTCCCATCCCACCCAGTCCCTGATAATCTCTAATCTACATTTTATCTCTATGAATTTGCCTGTTCTAGATCATTCACATAAGTAGAACCATACAATGTTTGTCCTTTTGTGCTAACTTATTTCACTTAGCACAATGTTTTCAAGGTTCTTCCATGTTGTAGCACGTATCAGAACTTCTTTCCCTTTTATGGCTGAATACTATTCCACTGTACGCATGTATCACATTTTGTTTATCGATTCCTCTATTGATGGAAATGCACCATTTCTCCTTTTTATCTATTATGAATAATGCTGCAATGAACATTAGTGTACAAGTATCAGTTTTAGACCATCTTTTCAACGCTTTTGGGTATATGTGAAAGAGGGAAATTGCTGGATCACATGGTGATTCTATGTTTTGCTTTCTGAGAAACCACCAAACTGTTTCCACAGCAGCTGCACCATTTACGTTCCCACTAGCAATGTACAAGGGGTCCAATTTTTCCGTATTCTTCCCAACACTTGTTATTTTGTCTTTTTAATTAATTTTTAATTAAAACCATTCTACTAGATGTGAAGTGGTCCATCATTGTGAAGTGTAATTCATTTTATTTACGTTTCATTAATGACTAAAGATGCTAAGAAGATTTTCATGTGCTTATTGGCCTTTTGTATATCTTCTTTGAAGGGGTGTAAATTCAATTTCTTTGCCCATTTTTTAATTGAGCTATTTGTCTTTTGTTGTTGAATTGTAGGAATTCTTTATATATTCTGAATTTTAAACCTTTATCATATATATGAATTGCTAATATTTTCTCCCAATCTGTAGGTTGTCTTTTCACTTTCTTAACAATGTCCTTTGATGCACAAAAGTTTTCACTTTTGGTAAAGTCCAATTTATCTATTTCATTTTTGTTGTTGTGGCTCACATTTTTGCTGTTATATCTAAGAATCCATTGCTAAATTCAAGGTTGTTAAGATACCCCTACAATTTCTTCTAAGAGTTTTAAGATTTTAGCTTTTATATTCATGTTATTGAACCATTTTGAGTTAATTTTTGTATTTCCTGTGAGACAGAGGTCCAACTTCATTCTTTGCATGTGAAAATTTGATTTTGAAGAAATGATTCTTTTCCCCGTTGAATGGGCTTGGCACCCTTGCCAGAAATCAATTCACCATAAATGTGTGGGTTTATTTCTGGACTCAATTTTATTCCATAGTTCTATATGTCTATACCTATGCCATTACCACACTCTTTTCATTACTGCAGCTCTGTAGCAACTTTTGAAATTGAAAGTATTACTCTTCCAACTTTATTCTATTTTCATGATTGTTTTGGCTATTCAGAGCCCCTTGCAATTCCATACGAATTTGAGGATCAGCTTTTCCATTTCTGCAAAAGAGGCTGTGGGGATTTTGATAGTGATTGCATTGAATCTGTAGATTGCTTTGAGTAGTACTGCGGTCTTAACAATATTAACTCTTCCAATCCATAAACGTGGGATGTCTTTCCTTTTATTTAGGTCTTTAACTTTTCTTCAACAATATTTTGTACTTGTTAGTATCCAAGTCTTTCACTTCCTTGACTCAATTTATTCCTAAGTATTTTATTCTTTATATGATACTATAAAGGGAATTGCTTTTTAATTTTTTTTCAGATTGTTCATTGCTGATGTATAGAAGCACAACTGATATTTGCATGTTAATCTTGTACTCTGCAAATTTGCTGAATGTGTGTATGATCTTTAGTAGCTTTCTTGTGGATTCTTTAGAATTTTCTATTTATAGGATCACGTCATCTGTAAATAGAGACAGTTTCACTTCTTTTCCAATTTGCGTAATTTTATTTCTTTTTCATGTCTAATTGCTATGGCTATAACTTCCAGTACAATCTTGAATAGCAATGGTGAAAGCAGGCATTCTTGTTTCGTTTCTCATCTTAGAGAGAAAGTTTTCAGTCTTTCACCATTGAATATGATGTTGTGGGTTTTCATATATACTCTTTACCATGTTGAGGAAGTTGTCTTCTATTCCTAGTATTCTGGGTGTTTTTGTCAAGAAAGGATGCTGTATTTTGTCAAATGCCTTTTTTTTGTCTACTGAGATGTTATGTTTTTTTTAAATGTGGTATATTACATTGACTGATTTTTTTATGTTAAACCATCCTTGCATTCCTGGGACAAATCCTACTTAGTCATAGTGTATAATCCTTTTTTTTTTTTTTTTTTGGTGAGAAAGATTAGGCCTGAACTAACATCTGTGCCAGTCTTCCTCTATTTTGTATGTGGGTCGCTACCTCAACATGGCTGATGAGTGGTGTAGGTCTGTGTCCCAGATCCAAACCCACAAACACAGGCCGCTGAAGTCGAGTGTGCCAAACTTAACCACTATGCTGGGGGGCCAGCCCTACTTATAATCCTTTTAATATGCTGTTGGATTCACTTTGCTAGTATTTTGTAGATGATTTTACATCTATATTCATAAGAGATATTGGTCTGTAATTTTCTTTTCTTTTGATGTCTTTATCTGGTTTGGTATCTAGGGTAATGCTGGCTTCATAGAATGAGTTAAGAAGTGTTCCTTAATATTCTATGTTTTGGAAGAGTTTGGGAAAGATTAGGTTTAATTCTTTTTAATTATTAGTTACAATTCACCAGTGAAGCCAACTAGTGCTGGAATTTTCTTTGTTGGGAGGTTTTTGATTACTGAATCGATCAATCAATTTATTTTAGGTTTGTTGAGATTTTGTATTTCTTCTTGAGTCAGTTGAGTAACTATGTTTCTAGAAATTTATCCATTTCATCTAGCTTATCAAATTTGCTGGCATACAGCTGTTCATAGTAGTCTCATAATCTTTTTTATTTCTGTAAGGTCATTAGTAACGTCCCCATTTTCATTTCTGATTTTATCTATTTGCATCTTATCCCTCTTTTTTCTTTATCAGTCTAGCTAAATTTTTGTCAGATTTGTTGATTTTTCCAAAGAAGCAACTTTTAGTTTTGTTGATTTTCTATGTTGTTTTTCTATTATCTATTCATTTATCTCTGCTCTAATCTTTATTTCCTTTTCCTTTCCTATATTTGGATTTAGTTTATCTCTTCTTTTTCTAGCTCCCCAAGATATAAGGTTAGGTATTGACTTTAGATCTGTCTTTTTTTTTTTTTTTAATGTAGACATTTACAGCTATAAATTTCCCTCTGAGCACTGCCTTCACTGCATCCTATAAATTTTGGTAATATGTTATTTTGTTTCATTTGTCTTAAGATATTTTCTAATTTCCCTTGTGATTTCTTCCTCACCCCATTGGTTGTTTAAGAGTGTTTTTTTTAATTTCTACAGATGGTGGCTGGGGCTGAGGTCATTAGAAGCATTATTCCCTCATATGTCTGATGCTTTATTTGGGGAAATGCAAAAGCTAAAACAGCAGTTGAGGATCTGTATCTCTTTATAATCTCTCCAAATGGTCTCTCCAGCATGGCAGCCTCAGGATAGTCAGACTTGTTTGGAGCCCCAGGGCTCCAAAGGCATATGTGATGAGAAAGAGAGAGCCAGGAGGAAACTATATCACTTTGATGTCCTAGATTAAGACATCATATAGTATCACTTCTTCCCATCATGTGTCTCAGCAGTCACAGGCTCTAACCAAATTCAAGGGGAAGAAACATAGTCCCTACCTTGTGTTTGTCTCACTTAAGAAGAGCTATTAATATGGGAGATGATTTTGTGGTCAATTAGTTAAATACAAAATGACACAGTGTAATAACAATAATATTATTTTGAACTCCAAATTAAAAAAAAAGTTTACTTAATGGAAGAATTTTTGATATGTAAAATAATAGACTTGTGGTGATTGAACAATACAACGAATAGTTTCTGGTGCATTATTAACCCTTTTTTCACATCTATCTCAAATCTTGTATTTGAATAAATTATATTTGTCTTTGCTACATTTACTAGTATCACAAAATGGCTTTAGAATTGTCACTTGTATAAATACAAAGAAAGTGAGTATTTTTACAGTCCTAATCCACCTTGTTACTTTCTTCAATCAGATTTTCTGGGCACAGATGTAGCTACACAGGGATAAACAGAATTGAGAACAGAGACATAGAAACTCAAATATATAATCATATTTATTTATGTGTGAATTTATATCTTATCTTGTTCTACAGCAATCATTCAGGCCTTCTTTTCTTGATACAAGGTTTACAGATTGTAGGTATAGACACTGAGGAATAAACAGGTGAAAGAAGAGATATGAAAACACATTCAAATAAAATATAGAATTATATAAGTTATGTATGGATGTATACTTTGCCTCATTCTGAGAAAAGGACTTGAATTGTCAAAAAGTTATCTGAAACAAAAAGGCATCAATGTTGAGCATTCACAGCCCTATCTCTCCCCTTTGTGAAAATAAAACAATGCAAAAATTGTCTTTATCATTATGCATTGGTTCCTGAACTCGTGTCAAGTGGCATAAGGGGTAGACTAGCTGGACTGATTTACCTGAGGAAGCATTTCTCTGTAGAAGAAAGGACCTTAAGGAGAGAGGGGAATGATGAGAAACACAAAACTCCTTGCATCCTGGATTTTAAAGTGGAGGATGGTTTAAGTGAGGTACGGAGCAGCTGACAATTGAGCTCTAATGAGGGGAGTTTTGGGGAGATAGATGGGTAAAAAGAAGAGTTAAGAAGTATTGCACTGTGTGTGAATGGAACTCCAGAGGGGATTTTCACTTAAACTCCAACTAAAATTTAAATAGCTGTTCAGTTATTTTTGGATATGAGATTGTCATTTCTTTTGTATAGGACACCATGTTGAGACAGACCAGGAGATTAAGGACACAATTGCTTTCTTCTCTAATCAATGAGGATATTCATAAAGAGAACCAATAATTCATAGAATGTTCTGGAAAGAGTACTTAGTTGGGAACTATGAGAGATGAGTTTTAGTATGGGCTCAGAATGAACAAAGGTTCTTTTTGCCACTAACCTGCTAAGATTCTGTCTTATTTTAGTTATAAGACAAAAGAAAGATATGAAAATATGTATCTGTCTGACCTTATGTCCTTACCACTCCCAAACACAAATCATTCACAAAGAAATGTGTGAGATTAATTATAAATACATTTCTACAACTGGTATTCAATCACAATATAATCTTCATTTTCCAGGCAAATTATTTGTCTTTCTTCAGCAACTCATCTTCACTCAACTGATCAGGCAAATTGAACCTGTGTAAGTCATTGTAGTTATCCAAGGGACCAGTTCAATTGGATTTCAATTTGATGTGTTTTAGCTAAATAGACACAGTTTGAGATGTCTGGGAGGTGCACAGGGCAATTGTCTCAATAGCCTGTAAGTTTCTATAGTCTTATTTGGCATGAATTATTTCTCATTAGGGGAAATCTATTTGGAGATAATTTTTCCAATACTGTACTTACTGTGCATTATAGACTGTTTTAAAACAGTCTTTGGACTTATTGTTGCCAGCCTATAGAAGCATGATGTGGCAGAAGGATCAATGACCTAGGAATCAAACAACTGGGGTTGTAGTCCTGCTTAATCTACTAACTTCAAGAAAGGTTCATAATTACTCAGAGTTCAGTTTCTCCATCAGTAAAATGAGAGGATTTAACAAGAGGGTTGTTACAGTTCTTTTCACCTACAGTACTCTCTGACTGTGCCATGTTTTAACATACTTGTTCCAAAAGGTAAAATAAGTTGGATCTGGAGTGAAATAGAGGCTGAAGCTGACATTGCTGTCTACCTGATTCGTTTTTATGTCTGCCCAAACTTGAATCAGGAAATAGCACCATAGTTGCCGTGTTAGGGACTAGGACCATGGTTCCAGCCCATTTTCATTATATAGCACACAAAAATAGTTCTTTGGAAATTAAGGAAATACCAAAGTGCAAATATTTGCTGCTGACCTTAAAAGAGAGAGAGGGTAAAGATCTAGATCAAAGCATGGGAAATCTACACAGACAATAAGAGAAAAAAATGAATGTTATATGTGGAGTATGACCTGATATATTATACATACACAATCAACATTGGTATCTTCTTAAAGTACTATTCTGTTTGTCCTTGGAAAAAGTGGATGCATGATTTTGAAAGTCAATACCAAGATTACTACCCCGAGTACTAACTTTTACTACTCCCTTGTCCTGACACTTCTTCCCACTTGACCTGATGGTCCCAGTAAGTAATTTAATTGAGTTTAGGTAGAGGGATTTTTTCCAGAAAACTACTATTTAATAGCATGTATAACCATGGAGCATGAACTTCAACTCACACTATAGGAGGAAACATTTTCTGCCTTTACTGGCATTTCTACTTTGGCTCATTACATGAGACTTTCAATCATTTTGTAATTTTTGAAAGAAACAGCTTCTCTCCTTTGTGTCTCCTCAATCATTTCTTCACAAAAGAAATTACTTAGAAGGAAACTTCACACACAAAAAAGAAAAACCTAATGAAGCCGGGACAGCTGCAACTGTGTTTACAGCAGAGATATAAAAAGTGCACAACCAGAACATTTATGTAGTTAAGTTTTGATGGTTTAGTTAAACAACACCAGCTTCCCAAAAGCATGATTCAAATTTCAGTTACTATGCTACATTAACTATGAGTAATTGCTTAAAGCACAAACTCTCTTGCTAGCTCTTTAGTCCAGAATCACTATGTAAATAACAAGTACACATTATCATCAGTGACCAATCCTGTCACTTCTTTCAAAATCTGTTGGTGATTGTCACTGCACATCTGTTCTTCAGTTCACACACAGACAACAAAGCATGCAGTTGTGTTGTCTCCCTTTCTCCCAGCAATAAACCCATATGACGTTATACAAAAATGGATAATTGAAAGAAGGAGTTTGCCAACATAAATGAAAATACAGGAAAGAAGTGAACAAGGAAAATGCTGGAATTGGAACTCAAATCCAACATAAGTGGAGTTATAGAAGTACTAGCAGACTGTGGGAATGTTCACGCTGCTGCCATTCAATAGTCTCTAGATACGCAGCCGGAGGAACTTAGTGAAGGCCAACTTCTAGCCATAAATGAGGAAAGCGGTTGTGACAGAAAGGAGGAAGATGTCCCAGAAGAAGGGACACCAGCAAAAACTTCACATTAAAGGATCTCTCAGACATATTTCACAATACTGAAAGCATAAAGGATAAAATGTTGGAAGTTGATCCAAACTTAGACGAGTATGACAGTTTCGAAGGCATAGAAAAGATACTTGCTCTATATCATAAGACACACAATCAGAAGAAAAAGGTAAGCACTGTTCAAATTAGTCTTGATATGTTTTTTACAAAAAAATAAAATGCTTTAATTCTCAAGGTTTCTAATATTTTAAATTACAGTACTTTTTTTTTTTAAATTTTTGGTTTATTGCAGTAACATTGGTTTATAACATTGTAAAAATTTCAGGTGTACATCATTGTACTTCTATTTCTGCATAGATTACATCATGTTCACCACCAAAATACTAATTACAACCCATCACCACACACATGTACCAAAAAATTACAGTATTTTTAACAACACAGTATACAGTGTAAATAGGTATTTAGTATAACATTTAAATATAATGAATATTTTAAATTTATTTGTTAATTAAATTTATAAAATTTATAATTCTATATAGCAATATAATTATCATATATAATATAATTATAATGATGTATAACTTAAACTGTTTAAAAACAATAGAAATTCTATAATTTTATAAAGTCATAACAAATTAATATATATTTATTTATTAAAGAAATAATTGTATTATTTTTTCACTTCCCTATACATTTATAACTGATAGAGTTTTTAATGTTTTGACAAATTTTATTTTTAAAGTTAAAGAAGAATTGTGATTTTTCCCATTGATTATTTATACTGCTTTGCACAGTTTCAGCTTGCACAGTCATTTTTATGGTCCTGCACCGCTATGTAAGGTGAAGATTGCCTGTATTTAAAATTGTAACCGGGGGACCGGCCCTGTGGCACAGTGGTTATGTTTGGCATGCTCGCCTTCAGCAGCCCGGGTTCATGGGTTCAGATGCCAGGCGTGGACCTACATCTCTCATCAGCCATGCTGTGGTGGTGACCCAGATACAAAATAGAGGAAGATGGGCACAGATGTTAGATCAGGGCTAATCTTCTTCAAGCAAAAAAAAAGAGAGGAAGATTAGCAACAGGTGTTAGCTCAGGGCGGATCTTCCTCAGCAAAAAAAAAAAAACAAAAAAACAAAAAAAAGGCTATTTAAAAAAAAAATTGTAATTAGATGCTTCATCCCTTCCCATCCTGTAGTCCTGATCCTTTAAGGTGGCTATATTTACCTCTTCTAGCTGTATCTTGTGGTATTTATCTCCACATTTCCAAATAATATGCTATAATTGCCCTTTCTTAACTTGTTTCAATACTATTTCTTTTTTTTTTTTATTTATTTTTTTCCATCAAAGCCCCAGTAGATAGTTGTATGTCATAGTTGCACAGCCTTCTAGTTGCTGTATGTGGGACGCGGCCTCAGCATGGCTGGAGAAGCAGTGCATCGGTGCGCGCCCGGGACCCGAACCTGGGCGGCCAGCAGCGGAGCACGCGCACTTAACCACCAAGCCATGGGGCCGGCCCCCAATTCTACTTCTTAATTGTTTTTCATCACCTGTTCTTGGGTTCTTTTCTATAGCAGTATAGTATTTCATTGCTGTATAGTATTTTATTGATTGAACAGAATACAATTTGTTTATCCATTCTACTATTGATGTGTATTTTCCTGTTTTTGCCTATATGAATAAAGCTGCTGAGAGCATTCTTTTATATGTCTTTTTGTGGATATTGACACCTGAAGCATCAATATTTTATTTGCACAGCCATGTAATTTAATGAAAATTTATTTTGCCCTTTGACCACATTTACTTCAGAAACCATAGATTTTTGGTTTACTACATACACAATTAAATTCATATAATGAATTCCAGCATATGTACCAGCTTTATACAACATATTCAGGAATATAACCACTATGTTCCTCAGGGTTTGTTGGTAACAATTTATTTCTAAAATTGCATATAAACAGTGACGTTTATCTTCACTACTGCTTTCTCTTTCATCATATCAATGAAACTATTCTCTTGGTCCTTCCTGGCCCTGCTTTACAAAATAACAACAGAAAGTCCATCTGAGAAGTTAGCATTTGAGTCTGGATGACATGATGTTCAAAGTTATATTTTAATACTTAATTGATCTAGATTTTCAGTGCTTTTAACTTCTCCTAATATTAAAAAAAATCTAAATCTAGGTATATATTAATGATTCTATTAAATTTGCTTTTTTTTCCTTATAGGCTGTCTCTTACGGAATATAAAGAGATTATAAATAGAATAATCAATGAATGTGTAATTTAAAAACTGAAGTATGATGACTAACCACACTCATTCCTCATGCTACTCTACCACCAAGAACAGATCGGTTTAGAGACACAGATGTCAAACAGATGGGTGATCAAAGTACATAACTTACTACTGGTAAAACTGAGTTGGAGACTGTGGTTTGTCCTATGGCCAGTTATTACTTCCCCTGAAATTAAATTTATCCTTCCAGAACTGCATTTTCCTCCACATCCAGGGTACAGTGTAACACAGGAAGAGACATAGAATCCTTGCATCTTAAGGACAGGTTACTCTGAGGGAGGGGGAAATGCTGGTTGGGTTCCCTATGCCCAGAGCCCTTTTCTAAGCTCATCTGTCAAAGAGATCACTTTGGGGCAAGCCCGCAGTCCCAAATCTCCTAAAGGATCCTGGCAGAAATATGGAGAGAAAGAGCACTGATATGCAAGTAGTATTTACAGAGTTTTTGCCATGTGCCAACCTCTATCATAAGAACTTTTACATTTATTAAAATATTTAATATTTTATCTCCCACGTGCAGGATTCTGAAATGTGTCTGGATCATACATTAATTAACTCAAAGAGTACCCTATACCTCAAAATTATCTCATCACAATTATAATTACCATTTCAAATGTTTCCCTACCATTCTGTAGAATATAGCTCACTAGTAGTTATGCAATGAACACAAATGACTCCATAAAATTACTATGAATTTTTTGTCAACATAAAATATCCCAATTTTGCAAAATATGAGCTCTCTTCCATTATTAAATTATCAAGGAAGAATTAAAGGCCAAAATTTTAATCTCCTTGCTCTTGCAATTGAAAATCCTAAGAAATTAAAATCCTTAAGTCCTCTTCTCCAATTCTTTATGTGGGTAGTCCCAGACTTAGGGGAGGTTTTCCAGTTCCTGGTAGAGTTGGAGGTCCTGAACAGCAGCAGCCTGGGTTTTCTTCTGTGTGAGAAATTGTGAGATGCTTCCCAAATGTAAATCAATTAAACCTATGTCTCTCATGAGTCCAGACTTTTAAGTGTTTTAATGAATTTATTGATCAAATATTTATTGTCTCTCCTTGCCAAATTCCATTAAAACATAAAGAAGATGTGGTATATATATACACAATGGAATACTGCTCAACCATAAGAAACGATGAAATCCAGCCATTTGTGACAACATGGATGGACACTGCAAAGTGAAATAAGTCAGAGGGAGGAGGTCAAATACCATATGACCTCACTCATTAAGTACTAGATAATAACAACAACAAACAAACACATAGATACAGAGATTGGATTGGTGGTTACCAGAGGGGAAGGGGGGGAGGGAGGAGGGAGAAAGGGATGATTAGGCACATGTGTGTGGTGATGGACTGTAATTAGTATTTGGGTGGTGAACATGAGAACATGACGTAATCTATGCAGAAATAGAAGTATAATGATGTACACCTGAAATGTATACAATGTTATAAACCAATAAACAAACCACAATAAACAAAAAAAACCATACTTACAAAATAATATATATACACATATATACGCACACATATGCATATATGTATGTACGTATACATATATATGTGTGTATGGATGTACATATACATACACACACAGGGATAGGGAGAATGGGAAGAGGACGGCTTCAGCAGATGAAAGGAGAAAGCAGATGGAGGAGTAGTAACTAACTCACCTGAATATGGGTGACCCTGTGAGAAGAGAGCAGCTAGTTGTCCCTGCCCATCTCTGAGAGGTTTAGGATCTGGAAGCATCAGGTACCAAAAAAGATACAAGAAAATAATTGAACTAAAAGCAAGGAGATTTTGGAAAGACTTGACAGTAAAAAGTTGGTACTCCTGCTTGAATCTCCTCCTCAGCCACCCTCCAGCCTCAGTAGACATGCTTTAGGAAAACAATTTTAGACTTGGGGAAAACTAATTCAGAAAGCCAGAGGACCAAGGGTCACAGTAGAGATAAAGGAATGAGAACATTTGATCTGAGAAATCATGCCATTTCCAGTTCTGAAAATTTCTATTTATTCATTTAATGAGGTATAACATTCATAAGCACACAAATTTTAAGATATACCTCTATGGATTTTAACATACGAATACCTACATATTACACCATCCAGATCTGTCTTATAGAACATTTCCAACACCCTCAAGAAAGTGCTTTATGCCCAGTCAATACCTACCGCCCATGGTAACCACTAATCTACTTCCACTACTATAGAATAACGTTGCCAGTTATAAATGGAATCCTACAAATGTTTGCATGTGGCTTCTTTTACTCTTATGTCTCTGAGAATCATCTACGTTGGTGCATGGAGCACTAATCAATTCTTTTTTATTAATATGTAGTATTCCATTCATGAACATACTTCTCTTTAATTTTAAATTCTTTTGATAGATATTTACTTGGATTGTTTCCAACTTTAGGCTGTCATGAACATCCTTGTACATGTCTTTTGATGGGCATACGCACACATTTCTTGTCAGAATATACCTAGGAGCGGAACTGCTAGGTCACAGGGTAGGCACTGTTGAGCTTTAGTAGACACCACAAAACAGTTTTCCCAAATTGTCTTGCCTATTTATACACCTACCAGATATGAATAAAATTTCAGAACGATTTTTTGATCATTATTTCTTCAGATAGTGCCTCTCTCAATTTCCTCTACTAACGAATTTTAGAATTCCTATTAGTTTTATGTTTGTGACGTCTCAGTCTATCATCTATATTTAATACTAATTTTTCATATTTTCAATCCTTTCAGCTCTCTGAACAGTATTCTGTAAATTCCATAATATTATTCTCTAGTTAGGGGCAGAATAGCTTCAGTTAACACTCCCACTCAAAAATGATAAAATGGGGGGCACGTAGGATCACTGGTCACAGCAATTCTGAAACGCTGCTGGGCAAATGTTCACAGATTTCTCTCTCCGGAGACATAGCTTCCTAGTCAAGTGTCCTTCATGACTCTCATCGCCACTGTCTCGGGCTGGGAATTGTTTCTTTCCTTCTTATCAGTTTCTGAAGAGGACCATGAAGAATATGCCCTTCTCGTAGGCTTAGCTTCCTCACATTTTCTGTCTTCCAAGTTAACCCAGGTGATAGTTTTGCCAATATTTGCTATTACATAACATAGGACACACTTTTACAGTCTTCTGTAATGGTTCCTTACAGCATGCCACATAGTTAGGTTTTTTGTAAAAGCGTTACCCCACTTCTAGTACCAATTTCTGTATCGGTCTGCTATTTGGGTGTAACAAATATCCGCAAAATCCCAGTGACATACAACAATAAGAACTTATTGCTCATGAACCTGCAAGTTGATTGTAGTGATTCTGCTTCAGGTTTCAGGTGTGCCGAAGGCTGGGACATCTCTGATACTGTAAAGAGAAATTAAGAAAATAATCTCATTTATAATTGCATTAAAAATAATAAAATAACTAAGAATAAATTTAACCAAGGAAGTGAAAGATCTGTACACTGAAAACTGTAAGACACTGATGAGAGAAAATGAAGAAGACACAAATAAATGGAAAGCTATTTGATGCTCATGAATTAGAAGAATTAATATTATTAAAATGTCCATATTACCTAAAGCAATCTACAGATTCAATGCAACCCCTATCAAAATCCACTGGCATTTTACACAGAAATAGAATAAACAATACTAAAATTTGTATGAAACCACAAAAGACCCCATATAGCCAAAGAAATCTTGAGAAAGAACAAACCTAGAGGCATCACACTTCCTGATTTCAAACTATATTGCAAAGCTCTAGGAACCAAAACAGTACGTTATTGGCATAAAAGCAGACACATAGATCAATGGGACAGAATACAGAGTCCAGAAATAAACCTACGCATTTATAGTCAATTAATTTATGACAAAGGAGCCAAGAATATAGAGCGGGGAAAGGATAGTCTCTTCAATAAATGATGTTGGGTAACCTAGATAGCCACCTGCAAAAGAATGAAACTGGACCTCTACCTTACACTATACATAAAAATCAACTCAAAATGGATTAAAGTCTTGAACATAAGATTCAAAATCCTAAAATTCCTTGAAGAAAACATAAACATAAGGGATAACCTCCTTGACATTGGTCTTGGCAATGATTTTTTTTTTTAATTTGACACCATAAGCAAATGCAACAAAAGCAAAAATAAACAATTAGGGCTACTTCAAACTTAAAAGCTTCTACAAAGCAAAGGAAACCATCAACAAAATGAAAACGCAACCTACTGAATGGGAGAAAATATTTGCAAACCACATATTTGAGAAGGGGTTAATATACAATATATAAAAACTCATACAACTCAATAGCAAAAAAACAATCTGATTAAAAAATGGGCAGAGAAATTGAATAGACATTTTTCCAAAGACATGATATGCAAGTAATATAAAGAAGACACACAGTTGTCTACCAGGTACATGAAAAGTTGCTCAACAACACTAATCATCAGGGAAAAGCAAATTAAAACCACAATGAGATCCCATGCCATATCAGTTAGAATGGCTATCATCAAAAAGACAAGAGATAACAAGTGTTGTTGCGGATGTGGACAATAGGAAATATTTGTGCACTCTTGGTGGGATTGTAAATTGGTGCAGCCACTATGGAAAACAGTACGGAGGTTCCTCAAAAACTTAAAACTAGAACTATCATATGATCCAGCAATTCCACTGCTGGGTATATATCTAAAGGAAATGAAACCAGTTTCTCAAAGAAATACCTTCACTTCCATATTTACAATAGCCAGGACATGGAAACAACCTGAGTGTCTATTGATGGATGAATGTATACAGAAAATGTGCTATATATATACAATAGAATATTATTCAGCAATAAAAAAGAAAAATAAGTAAATCCTGCCATTTGCAACAACATGGGTAGACCTTGAGGGCATTATGATAACAAAATAAGTCACACAGAGATAGGCAAATATTGTATGATCTCACTTATATTTGGAATCTAAAAAACTGAATTCTTAGGAATAGAGAACAAATTGGTGGTTGCCAGGGGCAGTGAGGGCTGAGGGAAATGAGTAAAGGTGGTGAAAAGGCACAAACGTCCTGTTATAAGATAAAAAGTTCTGGGGATGTAATGTACAGCATGATGACTATAGTTTTTTAATTCGTTTTTTAACATATAAATCAATGCAATGAATTATAAATGTAGAGGAAAGCTATTTCCTCATTAAATCTTTCTGCCATTTTGAAATATGTCTATCATCGTTATCCACACATTTAAACACATACACAGACACACGGACACCCCACATTCAAAGTATTGATCTTTTAAATTCAGTACCTTTGTGATAAGACAGATGTGGGACTGCTATGTAAGCAGACCCTTACCATTGAGTATTCAAGTGAATATATAGGCAAAGTGGTGTTAGTGGAATTATTGGTCTTAAAAAGTCTTATTGAATTTTAATACTTAAAAATAATTTGCCATTAGCACAACATATATTGACTTTCATTTTACTCGAGATCACATTTCACAAAAGATGTTAGCTAATTTGCATCAATAGGGTAAACAAGAATACGACGTGTAATCTACTCTAAAAATGTGACAAGCTATTTTCAAGCTCTTTTGGAAACTAATTTTGCAGCAGATGTTTGCATACAATGTGCTAATTTCAAATGGTGCTTACTTAATTCTTGGAGAAAAGTATATCAAATTATCCCCCATTTGAGAGAACTATATATTCCCTAGAATAACCCCAAGTATCTTAGAGAATTTTTTTTATAATCTCTTATATTTTAAAGATATTTCAATCATTCTACCAGACTTAGCAGTTTAACCTGAAAGGCAGTCATTTAGTGGAAAGAGAGTAGAATTTAATGTTAGACAAATCTGTGATCTAAACTCATCTCCATTATTTTCTAATTGTGTGAACTTGGGCAAAATTAACTTCTCTGAGCCTTAGTTTCTATTTATTTGTTAAATGGAGATGACAATGACTATCTAATTTCTAGTAATTTGGGTGATTTAATTGAGATAATTAATATAGACTTCATAATATGGGATAGCGCAGAGTTAATGTTCAATATGTGTTAGTTTTATTGTCTATTTATCCCACATCTTTGAAATTTTAGCCTAAAACATAAATCTGACAATTATGTGCTTCTCCTTCCAGTCATTCTTGATGAGTAAGATTATCCTTACCAGCTCTTGTACCCCTTCATGTCAGAACAACAAAAGTTGGATCAAACATAGATGCCACTTTTTCATGTGTGCATATGTGCCTCCATTTATTACTGCAACTTTGAAAAAAGCAAGGGGGTGGAGATTTTAAAGAAAAGAGCTTGTGGAAAACAGCACCATTATTTAGTCATTCTGAAAGATAGCCCAGGAGGAGTTGTTCTGCTTACATAGGCTCTACAAATAGATAATGCCATAATGAACTTTTGTTCTAAGGAGATATTTTATACCTCTAACATATTAAATATAACCAATGTCAAATGCAATTACAGAGATGGAACAAAATTCAGTACATTTGTTTCCAATCTACACTCATCCTTGAGGTACATTAGGACAGAATCTGGGGTATTCTGCCAAAGAAGCTTTCCTTTTTTTAGTCCCACAAACATTATGTTGCGTTGTGCATATAGGTGCTTCTCTACGAGCAGGTCAGCATTCAGCTTGCTAACACAAATCAGGAAGAGAATGCTTGAGCAGGAAGTGCTGAAGCTATTGCTCTAATGACAATTATTTAGGGTGGGAGGTTGCAAAAATGTCCTCTGGGAAAACACACACACACGCACACACACACACACACACATACACACAAACTTGAAGCAAGAAGACCTGGATTCATATCCAAGCTTTAGTTGACTTTCATCACTCCTAAAATACATAATTTTTGACCGTCTAACGTTACATGCCACGTAGAGCATAGATACTGAAATATACGGGTTACCCTCCATTCCTTCTGGCGTAGGTAATGTTACACATCCTAAAGAAAACTCTTAGGCAGTTTCTGTGATGAATGGAAGAATTGAAGTTTCAAAATACTAGAGATAGGTTTTTGTTCACATGCATGAATCCTGCCCCTAATATTTCTGTTATCTAATAATCAAGTCGGTAGGGAATAGTAAATTAAATATGAAATAAAATGGTGCCATGAAGTAATTTTATTTTTTTGATTTGGTTCAACCTTCTTGATTTTCATTTTCAAGGAAGTTAGGAAAACATGCAGGAAATTTGAGTATGACATAATTACACAATTCAATAAATGTTTGTTAAGCATCATTCTTTCTTGTGCTGTATTAGGTACTGATGATGTAGATATAAATAAAGCACCACCCAAAACTGTAACTCTTATACACCGCTGATGGAAATGTGAAATAATGTAGCCACTTTGAAGAACAGTCTGGCAGTTCCTCAAACAGTTAAATGTAGAATTACCATATGATCCAGCAATTCCACTCCTGGATATATACCCAAGAGAAAACTATGTCCACAGAAAAATTGGTACATGAATATTCATAGAAGCATTATTCATCACAGCCATAAAGTAAAAACAATCCAATGTTCATCAGCTGATGAATCAACAAATATAATGGTATATTCATACAATGTTATATTATTTAGCAATAAAAAGAAATTAAGTACTGATATGTGCTAAAACACGGACAAATCTTGAAACATTATGCTAAGTGAAAGATGCCAGTCACAAAAGACCATATATTGTATGGTTTCCCTTACATGAAATGTCCAGAATAGGGAAATCTATAGAGACAGAAAGTATATTGCTTAGGGCAGGGTGGGGGAGTTAAAAGAATTGTGAGATGGGGAGATTGGTAAAGGCTAAGGGGTGTGGTGTTTTTGGGGGTGATAAGGAAAATGTTCTAAAATTGATTGTGGTAATGAATATACAACTCTGTGCATATATTAAAAGCCATTGAGTTGTACACTAAATGGATGAATTGTATGCGAATTATGTCGCAATAAAGCTGTTAAAAATAAATAAAGCATGAGTCCTGCCCCCAAGGAGCTATCAGGTGAGACAGACATGTTAACAAATAAACTATGATGGCTTCTGTTACAGAGATCCATTTCATTCTTTCATTGTCTGGATATTTAGTGAACATCTCCTCTGTGTCAGGCACCGCGCTGGGAGTGGTGAGAAAAATAGACATGGTTTCTGTTCTCATGGAGATAGCATTAATAGCACGGATTTTCTTTATTTAGAAAAATGAGAGTAGGACTCTATTAATTTCTGGGAGTTAATTCCCAGTTCCTGTGTCCTAAATGGAATTACTTTAATTAAGTTTCATACAAGACATAAAGGTCTCTAATAGAGGAGTTTTAGAAAGAGGGACAAAGCCAAAAAATCAGAAAGAAATGAGGTGCTTCATTTTCACAAGGTGAAGAGCCGCTGACAGTGTCCTGAAAGGGGATCATCTCAGACCAGCTTTATAAATTTTTTTCTGATATTAAATAGTCAGAAATAGAAATAATTTGGAGTTTGTGAGCCAAAAACAGCAACTTCTATGATTAATGAAATACTTATATGCCACATTTTAGGACAACACTGAATCTTTTACCACATCTGTGCTGCACTTCCTCCCTCACTCGGAAGAGGTGGTTCAGTATACGTCACAGTCCAAAGGACATGTTGGCAAGAAATGGAAGTTTAATGGGAGAGTCAAAGTCAAAATCTTAACCTTTTCTTTTCTCTCTCTTTTATCTAACCCATTCAGAATCTGTAGCCTTCTTCCAATTTGGGGAAGTCTGTCCACATCTTACTTTGTCCCATCCACCTCTCCTTCCCAATTCACTCAAAAAACTAAGCAGAAATCAGAATGAATCTCAGTAGGAAAAGGGTATAGGACAGGGAGTTATTTTAGTCTAGGCTAAAAGAGCTTTCAATGATAATACACAGGTAGACTCATGAGGATATGATACCCTGTGGAGATCTGGAGCCAATGTGCATCAAAGGAACTGCTGATCTAGATGGCAGAGTAGAATCTTGACACTCAGGACAGCTTGGTGTTCTGACCCCGCTTTGCCACTAACTAGTTGTGTGATGTTAGGCAAATTAGCCCCTCAGTACATTAGCTTTTCTCCTTTGTTGACTGTAGGAATTGAACCAGAAGACCTTTCAGTTCCTCTTAGATCCGAAATTAGTATTTTCTTCATTATGTTACAATCAGCTTATGAATTTTTCTCCTTATATATTTTGGGAGTATAGAATAGGAGTTAAGAGTATGGGCTTTGGAAGTAGACAGAGCTGAGAGAGAATGCACATCCTATCATTTATTAGAAAGCTGCACCCTGGGAAGATTCTTCACAAGGCTCATTTACCCCTACAGAAGAAGAAAATAGAATGACCTCATAAGATCGTTTTGAGGGTTTTTAAATGACACCCCATATAAAAAGCAGCTACACCACACTATGTGCTCAATAAACGAAAGCTATTATTGTAATTGATCTAGACTGTAGGTATTCATTTTAAATGAAGTGGTCTGCTTAGCACCTTTGGTATTACATTTCTCTTATATGCAGAGTTTCTATCTGATACATTGTAATATTGTATTTCCCTAACATGCTGTGTGCCTATCTGTAGTATATGAAGTCTAGAAACAACTTCTAAGCTGACTTCTGTACCAATGAATTGCTCTAAATACCTGACTGCTCTCTCTCCTTTCTGTGACATTCTTGAGAAGACGCCTGCATGGACAACATTGAAAGACTATGGGGGAAGTGAGGTGAAGAGACAGAGAAGGAAACAGTGAACAATATAAAGAACACTAGTGTAGAAATTAGAAGAGAAAAAAGGTTAAGAAAAGAGACAGTATAAAAAAGGAATACTTTGGAGAAGTATTCCAAAGCCCATACTCTTAAGTCCTATTCTATACCCCCAAAATTAATTTGAATTCTTATATTTTTGCATTTTCCAAGTCTTTTACCAAAAATTATTTTGATAATAGGAAAAATTATATAACTTACACAAGGAAGAATATATCATTGTATAAAAACAATACTTTAAAAATTCAGGGGCCAGCCCCATGGTGTAGTGGTTAAGTTCAGGGCACTCCATTTTGGCGGCCTGGGTTCTGGGTTTGGATCCTGGGCACAGACCTACACCACTAATCAACCATGCTGCGGTGGTGACCTCCATACAAAATAGAGGAAGATTGGCACAGATGTTAGTTCAGGGTTAATCTTCCTCAGCAAAAAAAAAAAAAAAAAAAAAATTCAAAGTAGGGCTAAGTGGATTTCTTCACCATTGTTTAAAATCAGACCCAAACCATATACAGATGCTTTAGCATATAATTCTCCTGTCATGCATATATTTATAGATATGGTTCCCAGAATAGACACATCTCCACACCTATTTACAGTTGAACATAGGTTTGTATTCACCAAACACAGAGATCCATCCAATCAAATAGACACATACACAAACTCTTCTTTGTATACATCCAAACACACAGGCACGCAAACACTGACACCCACACTCAGCGGAAGTATCGGCACTAGCTGAAACTAATTCTTCAGTTTTAGTGAAAGGAAGAGAGTGGTTTTTCTCACAATAATCTTTTAAAACTTTGTAAGTACAGTGCTTTTTTTTTTTTTTTTTGCACTTCTAAATCTTTTGTGTCAGAGAGCCCAACTCACCACTAAAATAGCTTAGGATTTTAAAGTTAAAAACAAACATTACAGTAGTCCCCCTTTATCAATAGTCTTGCTTTCCATAGTTTCAGTCACTGAAGGTAAATCTTGGTCCAAAAATATTAATTGGAAAATTCCAGAAACAAACAATTCATATGTTTTAAATTGTGAGCCTTTCTGAGAAGCCTGATGAAATCTCATCGCTGTCTCGCTCCATCCTGCCCAGGGCATGAATCATCCCTTCGTCCAGTGTATCCACATTGTTTAAGCTACCTGCGTGTTAGTCACTTAGTAGCCTTCTGGGTTATCAGATTGACTGTAATGGTATTACGGTGCTTGTGTTCAAGTAACGCTTATTGGACTTAATAATGGCCCTAAAGTGTAAGAGTAGTGATGCTGGCAACGTGGATATGTCAAAGAGAAGCCATAAAGTGCTTCCTTTAAGTGAAAAGGTGAAAGTTCTTGACTTAATAAGGAAAGAAAAAAATTGTATGCTGAGGTTGCTGAGATCTACCAGTAACTTTTATTACAGTATGTTGTTATAATTGTTCTATTTTATTATTAGTTGTGGTTGTTAATTTGTTACTGTGCCTAATTTATAAATTAAACTGTATCATAGATGTGTATGCATAGGGAAAACATGATATATGTAGGGTTCAATGCTGGCTGTGGTTTCAGGCATCCACTGGGGGTCTTGGATTGTACCCTCCGCGGATAAGAGGGGACCACTGTATATAGGGAGATTAGTTTTTGCATCTCCTTCCCAATGTTATGTGTAATGATTTCATAGGTGCTTTAAGACAGTGTAAAGTAATGAGTTGTTGGCCTCCTTACAGCAGTTTGCTGAGCTGGCAGCAGGGAACAGCAGTGGGAACTGCCTAGAGCCCATGGAAGATGCCGGGGAGACGATGTCCTCTTTGGAACAAAAACTATAATCTTTGGTCCTTGAGACTTGTTTAAGAGTTTAAATGAGCAAGTTTCAGGCGTGCCAACGAAAGGCCCAGGAAATATACCTGATGGGCATAAAAGTGATTTTAACCCAGGTGTTCCACATAAAAATTAGCATTGTTGATTTGGGAACTACACTCTGCAGCAGTGGTTCTCAAAGTTCAGTGAGCATCTAAATTACCTGGAGGGCTTGCTACAGCACAGATTTCTTGGCCCCACCCCTAGAGTCTCTGATTTAGTAGGTCTGCAGTGTGGCTGGAGAATTTGCATTCCCAGCAAGTACCTAAGTGGTAATGATGATGCTGATCTGTGGACCACAATTGAGAACTATGCCTTAGAGAGATAGAGTGATTTAGGGAAGAAGGATGTATCAGAATCCTCCAGGGAGTAGAGTTGGGACCCAAGTGCGTATATACAATTCTGCAAAGTTCTGTAGGGGGATTCTACTCCACTCCTCTCTCACTCCCAACCCCACCTCCCACCTCCAGACTGATAACTAACTACTGGGCTAGGTTATGTGGTTTCAATCATAGGAGTGAAGAGTACTAGCCTTTAAAAACTTTAAAAAATTAGAAATACGTGTTGTAGATAAAGAGTTATTATGAAGCGGGGAAAAGAAAACAGACAGAAACCCGTAGCAATTGCCTCCTCTTTGCCAAACTCACATAGCCTTTGGAAATAAATACTTATTTCATTTTTTACACTAATGTGAACCTAAAGGTGTTGATTAAGTGACAGGAAAGTCGTAAAGCAAAAGTGAGGAAACAAATTTATGGAAAATTAGTGCCAAAGATTCATTTTCTGGTAATGTTGTTTTGTAGTCTCAGCCAATTAAATCAGCTTCCAGACCACAGTGAGTAAAGGGCGATTCTGAGAGAGAAGGCAAAGAGCATTAGCAAAAAATCCAAAGGAGAGCAGAATGCTTTGCCTTTAAGGCAAGAGAAAGAAATATCCAGAGGACAAACTTATGCTTCAGCTTCTGAAATCAATGAAAATGGTTTTATCTTTCAAAGCTGTAGCTACGGAGCAGCTCGTCCTCAAGGCACTGAGTTAATGATGTGGCTGATTGCTTCTGTGCGGAGTCATTATGACTGATACTGGGCAAGTCGCTTAACCTCTTTTGGTCCCAGTTTCCTCATCTGTAAAATGAGGAAGTTGGAATAGATGATTTCTGAAGTCCCTTCCAGCTCTAACATTTTATGATTTAGTGCCTGACTGGCAGTGCGGCCTCTTAAGTGCTACTGTGCACAGCCGTGCATGACTTAAAACACTCCTGTTCAGGGTGCCAGCTTGTCTTCCAAATTGAAAGTAAAAAGAGCTAGCTTGAGGCAAAACAGTGAAGTACTTCAAATTTTATTTAAGCTTCTTCAAGTTTTGTTTAAACCTGACTCTTCTGCCCTTTTAGATTCCCTTTCAGGCAACTAGGATTTCCTTGCATTTCCTCACACTTCACTTTTGAAGGCATACTGGGCATGGAGGAAATATTTATTGGGTAATTGATAACCTCTCTAAGGTACAGGAGGCTGTAGATTGATTTGAAGGAATGCTCAAAGGTAGATGATGACACCAAAACTTAGTGCGGACAACAATGACAGAATCCTAGGGAAGAGCCTAGGAAATCAGGTTTAGGATCCCAAGCAAAACATTGGCAACAAATTTGAGAACTCACCTAAGAGGGCTGGAGATAAGCTGGGTAAACCTAAATAAATGGGAAGCGTGATCCTTAAAAACGTTCCCCCAAGGTCCGGAAGAATATCAAAGCATATTATCACAAAGGGCTAAGAAAGTCCAAGCTTAGTTAGTTTGGGGAAAAAACATTGAAATAATTGTAACTGTCTTGTCAAGGGGGTATGTAGGCGTAGAACCGGGGAAATTGCTGACAGAATCCTTCCCACTGCTCCCGAAATCTTACCATATCTTCCTCTAAGGCTGGCTCCTGAGAAAAACCTCATCAGTTGGTCTTGAATCCTTGAGGGTTTGGCTGTATGCTTCTGAACTCCTTTCCAAGCTTCCTAGGAAGAAACTCCTTCCAGGACCCTGAGCTGGTGGGGAAAGATGGAGGAGTGTGCATCAAGGAGTTATTGGTTTCTTACCAGGACACTGCACTTGGAGCCTTGAGCACTGGTTTGCCTCCACACTGAGGTCCCTTTCCTGTGCCTCTTCCTCCCCCTCCCCACTTTGTAACCCCCCATGGTCAACCACATGATCATATTCTGATGCTTTTGACCATCCACTCAAAGCCAAGGGACTTAGAGTTACTGTAACCACAGTCCTTCTGTCATCTAGAACATCTAGTATCAGGTCTTTAAGACACAGAATAGCTGAAAAGGCTCTCAGACAGTTCACGTAAGAGGCAGAGACAGAGAAGAAGGAGAGATCAGCAAGAATCTTAGTGCCAGGCTGCAGTAGATAACATGAGGTGAATCAAAATTCTGAATTAAAACATTGGCTCAAAATCAGTGTTAGTGGATGTATGTAAATACAAAGGAAAATGTTAGTTGATACAATTTAAAGATAATATAAGTAATAACAAAGCAAAGAGATTTTTAAAACTTGGCTTTACTATGAAAGAGTGATAGTAACTTCAAAAATTTACATAAACTAATTTTTTCCTGTGCCTAGTTATTACACAGAATAATGATATTCTGTAGCAATTAATCTGCCATATTAATGATAGATGAAAGTTTATTCTAAGTTTTATGTGATTACAACATTAAATTCTGTTCACATATGCTATGATTCCACGTCTTGATAGTTCATTTTTGGAGGAAGTATAGTTATCTGGTCACAACTCAAAAAGAAATTAGAGGAAAGGGTGAATGGCTGAACTGTTATGTTTATAGATTCAGTCTGAAAGATAAATGAATATTGGCCTCTTTAAGATCTCCATTCTGAGGAAAAGATAAAACTACTGCTTTTATCCATTTTCAAAACATAGAAATAAGCTATTCTTATATGAACAGGGATGCAACTCGGCAGCCCAAGTTTTGTTCTTAATTATTCCCTTCATATAGACGTGGCTTGGAAGAGAAACAACAACCCATTCCTTTTCTTTCTGCATTCACCCACCAGCTGGAATAAACCCAGGTTGAATATTTTAAAATAATCACAACCAATTTTGCTTTACTCTTCAATGCTTTTATACTGAATACAGAATTCAAGAATCCCCTATAAAATTATCAAGGGGAGTTTTAAGAAATTCCGATGAAGTCTTTGATTAATTTTAACTGCAAGTCATTCTTCATATTTTAGCCAATTGTAGAAACCTAGACTGTTTTCCAAGTGTCCTTGGCTTTTCACAGACTAGCTGCGGATCCAGAGATAATGGTAGCATGTCTAGAAGTGCTGGGATATAGCTGAAAGGGGGCCTGGTATGTTTAACTTAACTAATGCAGGGACCAATCAGAACATAGCACTTTACTGTAAAGCATAGAGTAGGCCACACATTCTCCAAAAAATCCTTCTAATTCGGGTAGAAGGGGCCATAGGAACTATCAATGATAGTTTTTGGAGACAATGCCAAAGGGATGCTATAAAAGTGAAAATAATATAAGAGAGTAGAAGTGTTTTCCAACTCTGACAATTCACGTTATACCTTCATACTTTTGTCATAGCCACGTACTACCTATAATATTATTTGCCAAATAATTTTACTTAAATGTATTCAAATAGACTCATTTAAATGATTTTTAAAAGTAGCCTCTTCCTCTAAGTTAATATATGTGAAAATTTGAGTTTTTATTAGTTACTTTTTCTATACTGTATATTATATAATTATATATGATATATTATAATAAATTATTTATTATATATTTTATAACATTAATTAATATATTATTTTATAATACATATTATTATATTATCATATATGTAATATGTAAACATTATATGTATTAACATAATATAATACAGTCATACATTGCTTAACGATGCGGATACGTTCTGACAAATGCATTATAAGGGGAGTTCATCATTGTGTGAACATCAAAGAGTGTACTTACACGAACCTAGATGGTATAGTCTACTACACAACTAGACTACATGGTACTGTTATGGGACCATCATTGTATATGCAGGTCGTCATTGACTGAAATGTTATTATGTGGAACATGAATGAATGTCATACATATTAATATAATATATATAATACACACACACACACACACACACATATAATCATCTTGCATGTCCCTGGTCACAGTGTTTCCCTTCCATGTATCCACACCCCTTGCAATCTTCCCATCAAGAGGTGAAGTCTATCTTTTGAATCTGGACAGGCCTTGTGACTCAATGTGGCCAATAAGATATGCTAGAAGCAATATTATACCATGTCCGAGCTGTTAGGGCTTAAGAGATTTTGTGCACTTCTGCTTTCTCCTGGGACCCCTGCCTCCACCGTGGGATAGTTTGCTATAGTAATTCCTAATTAATACAGCCACCTGCACCTTTGTAGTCCTCCTTCCTCAATTGAAGACAACCCAGGGGTTGAGTAAGTGGAACTTCGGTAGAAACATTAAAGAGAATTTATTTTCCTTTTGTTTCTGGCCCATATGCAGCAACAAGCACACCTAGTTCCTAGATCTTGGTATCTAACACCATTCTCTAATAAAAGGAACCAGAGCTTCTTGGAGAATTGGCTGATTCTAGGACTGAAGCAGGAAATATACAAGATGAGTATACAAAAACATACTCTTCCATAAAGAAGGGGGAGCATAACTCCCCACTTCTTAGGTGTGGGCTGCACATAATGACTTAATTCAAAAGAGTAAAGTATGGAAAGAGAGGGAAAAAGCTTTGAGAAACCTGACGATCACTGCTTTAGCCAGGTGATCAGCTCAGTATCAACAATCATAAACCAGATAGATAGTACATATCTTTGCTATGACGTGATAAAAATGGCACTTTACTACTATGATCTTCCTCTCCTAAAACCCATAACCCCAGTCTAATTATGAGGAAAACATCAAACAAATTCCAATAGAATGGCATCCTGTAATATAGTAGACCAGTACTCCTCAAAACTATCAAGGGCATCAAAAACAACGAACACCCGAAAAACGGTCACAGCCAAGAGGAGCCTAGGAGACATGAGAACTATATGTAATGTGGGATCCTGGATGGAACAGAAAAAGGACATTAGGTAAAAACAAAGGAAATATGAATAAACTACGGATTTTAGTTAATAATAATATATGGCCATTGGTTCATTAACTGTAATAAATATACCATACTAGTGTAAGATGTTAATAAAGTGGGGTGAAAGGGGTAGTATGGGAACTCTTTGTACTATCTGCTCTATTTTTCTGTAAATGTAAAACTGTTCTAAAAAATGAAGTCTATTGAAAAAAATAGTAGCAGATGGATGGTAAGAACATTCCACCAAATGAGTGGTGAGTTTACCAGGATTTTCCTCCATTATCTCCAAGACTAAACTCAATTCAGCCTAAAATCCTGAAGTGGACATCAGAGCAGGTAGAACTTCAGGAGAAACTCCCTAGTTCTGGCTCAAAGATCAAGAAAGATGTCTTCTAACATCAGATACAATGGAGGGACTTCCCCATTTACCTTTTAAAAAAATTTTTCTTTTCTGTTTTCTTACATCCTAGCCCCCAAACAATCCTATGATTTAACAGCAGCAGAGGCAATGGGAACTCTCAGAAGCCTAAAACTCTGAAAGAAAGGAAACTTTCTTTTCTATCAGAGGAGCTGCAGTCCCAAGGGGCAGGAGAAAACACTTGTTACTTCTCTCTATCTCTGTCCTCTGGCCCCTTGACCCCATGCACAGGCATAATCCAAGGAAGTACACAGCACAATAGGGTAGATAAAGCCCTGGCTTCCTTGATGGAGTGGCTAAAAGGGAGTACTGAGGATATCGCAGACAGGGAGAAACATGGGAATGTGACCTCTTAAAGTCCTTTAGGAACTCTCAGGCTTGTCCCTAACCTGAGCATGTATCAATCTGACCCTAAACACAGTACACAGACTTTGATAACCCAACTATGGCATGGACCACCATTTAAGTCCCAGACTGGCCGCTGGGTGGTGCACACATGGCATAGATCCTAACAGTACTGCAAAGCCTTTGAAAACTGAACTGACACTGGAATCACAACCCACAGGTTGGTCAGGACTTGCAGCCTGAACCCAACCAGGATGATTGCCTGTTTAAAAACAAAATTAATATTCTCTACAGAAATTAAGACAAACAGAGTCTCATAATGTAATCTTAAAAATGTCCAGGATACAACCCAAAACTACTCAGCCTATGAAGAACAAGGACAATTTCAACTTGCATGAGTAAGAACAACCAGACTCCAACATTGAGAAGACACAGATGTATCATTTTCTATCTAAAGAAGAATAAAATGGAAATTTTAAAACTGAAAAATATAATAACCAAAATTTAAAAAAAAGAACAAAACCTCAATGTATGAGCTCAATAGCAGATGGGGAAAAGCAAGGAAGGAGTTAGTGAATTTGAAGATAGATCAGTAGAAATTATCCAGTATGAACAATGAAGAGTAAATTGATGGAAAAAATTAAGTAGATCCTCAGGGAAATGTGAGAAAATACCAAATGTCTAACATTCATGCTATCAGTGCCTGAGAACGAGAAGAGAAAGAGCGCAGTCCAAAAAAAATTTTTTTTGAAATAAAGATTGAAAACTTTTCAAATTTGGCAAAAGAGATAAATCTACAGATTCAAGAAGCTCAGCAAATCTCAAAGAAGTTAAAACCCCCCATATCTATACATATCATAATTAAACTGCTTACAACCAAAGATAAAGAAAAAAATCCCAAAAACACTCAGGGAAAATTGATGCATACTTTTACGAGAATAATGATTCAAATGACCACGGATGTCTTGTCAAAAATTGTGGAGCCAGAAAAATAAGCAACAACCTTTCTAAAATGTTGAATGAAAAGAAGTATGATGCAGAATTCTATATCCAGCCAAAATATCCTGCAGGAATGGAGATGAAATAAAACATTCTCAGACTAAGGAAAACTAAGAGGATTTGTTGGTAGCTGACATGCTGTAATAGAATTGTAAAGAAATTCTTAAGACAGAAGAGAAATGATATCAAAAGGAAAGTTGGAACATCAGGAATGAAGGAAGAGCAACAGAAATAGTAAATATCAGGGTACACAGACTATTCGTCTCTTATTTCGTTGCATAAAATATGTTTTGACAGTTGACAGAAGAAATTATAACACTATCTGAGGAGATTTCGACGTGTGTGTGCCATGCATAGACAACTACAACGCAAAGGATGAAGGGTAAAGAGATCTATACGGTGGTAAGGTTCTATTTGAAGTGGTAAAAACATTAGCAAAGTTAAATATGTGTATTAAAACACCTAGAGAAACCTCTAAAAATTATATAAAGGGAAATGCAAGTTAAAACCACCATGGAGGGCCAGCCTGGTGCCATAGGGGTTAAGTTCGCATGCTCCGCTTCAGCGGCCTGGGGTTCACAGGTTCAGATCCTGGGCATGGACTACGCACTGCTCATCAAGCCATGCTGTGGCGGCGTCCCATATAAAGTAGAGGAAGATGGGCACAGATGTTAGCCCAGGACCAATCTTCCTCAACAAAAAAAAAAAAGGAGGATTGGCAATGGATGTTAGCTCAGGGCTAATCTTCTACACAGAAAAAACCAACCAACCAACCAAAGAAACAAAAAACCACCATGGGATACTTCTATCAACTTATCAGAATAGTCAAAATAAAATGTACTCATAATACCAAGTGCTGGTGAGGAAGAGAAGCAATTGGAACACTGCTGGAGGGAATGAAAAATGGGCCAGCCACTTTGGCACACAGTTTGGCAGCTTCTTATAAAGTTAAACACCTGCTCACCATTTGATCTAAGAATCTCACTCTTAGGTGTTCACACTAGAGAGATGAAAACTTATATTCACATAACTGTACACAAAAGTTTGTAGCAGCCAAAATGGCCTTCAATGGACGAATGTATGAACAAATTTGAGTACCTTCATACACTGGAATACTACTCAGCAATAAAAAGCAATGAGCTACTAATCCATGTAGCATCTTGGAAAAATATCAATGGCATTTTGCTGACTGAGAGAAGCCATTCTCAAAAAGTTACGTTCCATTTATATAACGTTCTTGTAAAGACGAAACTACAGATCAGATCAGCAGTTGCCAGGTTTAGGAGTGGGAAGTGTGACTATAAAAGGAGAACTTTTTGGGATGATGGAACTGCTCTGTATCCTGATTGTGGTGATAGCTGTTGCAAATTTATACACATGTTAAAAGTCATATAACTGTATACGTAGACAAGTTAATGCTATTGTATGTTAATACAAAAATTTTATTTTGAAAAGGCATTCACAGAGATAAAAAAAGATTAAAATCAGAGGAGCCAAATGAAATCTTTAACTCTGTGGGCATCAAAGGTAGTAACACAGAATATCCTGTTGTCAAAATATCTTTTGAACTTGACAGGTCAGAGATAGCAACCCAATAGTGCTAAACTCACAGATTTTTCTTCATCTATTGGGTAAATTAAATAAAAACTATCACTAGGCCAGATGGCATTCACTCCAAAAGTTTTGAAGAAACCTTTTTAATAAGAACTTGGTTCCTATTCTCTTGAGTTTTTCCAGTCATAATGTTTCACCTCTGAATTTCCAGCTACCAGAGCACCTACAGCACGTTTCATTTTCTGGCAGTCTACTGATAATCATAAGCATGTATAAATGTGAAATATAAATTAAAGATATTGCAGTCCAAAAAATGAGATAAATTTAATTTCCCCTATAGAATTCAGTGAATGTTTGTTTGCACAAGTTACCCTGAAATAGTTCTATGTGACGTCCTGTGGAGAGGAGAGGCAAAGATGAGTTTTATAATGAGGAACACTGATGTCTTGGATGCCAATCTCTTGGCCCCTGTGAAAACTATCAAGAGGAGGAAAGCACCTGCAATCATGAAGTGAATTCGAGATATAATATGGTATACACAGGTAATTGGCATAAAATAGTAGGAGGAAAAGAGAAAGGCATTCTGTGTAAAATAGAAATGAGAAATTGATGGAAAAATTTGAAAATCTTTCCTTCTACTTATTTCTTATATTCATATTTATTCATTTCCTTCAGTGGATAGAGGAAATGAAAAGAATAAATTTAAGATAACTTTTTTTTTAAATAAATGCTTTCACAACTCTTCTTGTGTAATTAATTATCCAGCAGGGTTATTGAAGTAACCTGTGAAGATCAGCGCCATTCTCCATTGTTACCGAAGGCTGACATTTTTATAATTCTCTTTCCTGTTCTCTTTGACACCTTTATGAAAATCCTGACATAACCCACTCCGAAGAAAATGGATTACTCAGACTTCAATAAAAGTCATTTTCCAATGTGATTGATTCTTCCCATTTGGTTGAGGAGTAGGGGCTGACATGATAGTTGTTCCTCTCCCAGAGGTCAGAAGCTCTTGAGAGAAAAATTGATCAGCCTACTTTAGTTCATTATTTCTGAAAGGAGCTGCAAAGTTTCCAGAACAATGGAAATGAGAACAAATGGGAATGGGAAGAGAGGAATTTTGAAAACTCTATCCAAAGAAAATGTCTTTTCTAAACAAATGACTATTTATAAAAAGTGATCATAGATCAAGAGTTCTCCATTCCAGCTGCAATGATAGATACTTTATATACATAACTCAAATTAATTCTCCCAGCAGCCTAATAAGTTAGGTATAACAGAGCTGAAGTTGCCACTTATCGCAACACTTAAGTAGCATCTATTGGTTAACAAGCAGTGATTGAGCAGGTGAAATATAACAGTTGCTCTGCTGGTTGTTGGACTGAATATAGCAGAGAGAGTCCCTCCCTTATGGAGCTTATGTTCTATGGGGAAAATAGATATTAAATAAATAATTATGTTCTAGGAACTTTCCGGCGGGGCAACTAACCAAACATGGAGATCAGAGAAAGTTTTTTCAAAGAATTGATATTGAGTTTAACACCTGAAGAATGAATATCAGTTACCTGAACTGATTTGGATGTCTCTTCAGGGTGATGTTGTGGTCCACCCACCTCATCACTATATCTTCTGCTTAATCCCACCATGTAATCCATCAAGATATTACTTCTGTCCTAAATGAGCTCCCAGTTATACGGTAGAAGTATAAAAGTAGATGATGAGACTTGAGGGCACTCAACAAGACGCTAGATGTTAAAAATTAATTCTGCTTCCTGGTTAATAATTTGGAAGTTTTAAAAATAATTATGTTTTCATGAATTATTAAAATACAAATATTCCTAGAATACAAATAATAACTGACATGAATGTGGTGGTTACTTTGTGCCAAGTCCTATTCTAAGGGTTTTACATATATTAATTAAATTCATTCTTATAATCACCCTATGAGGTGGACACTAGCATTATTCCCACTACATAGATGAGAAAAATAGGGCACAGAGAAGTTAAGAAAATCTCTTAAGGGCTAGCCTTGGTGGCCTAGTGGTTAAGTTTGGTGCGCTACACTTCAGCGGCCTGGGTTCTGTTCCTGGGTGTGGACCTACACCGCTTGTTTGTCAGTAGCCATGTTGTGGTGGTGGCTCACATAGAAGAAAAGGAAGATTGGCAACACATGTTAGCTCAGGGTGAATCTTTCTCAACAGAAATAAAAGGAAAATCCTTTAAGAACACACAGCACGTAGGTGGTGAGCAGGGTTCACACCTAAGGTCCGTTTTCCTAGCCTCTACACTCACTTATCAACTAGTTGAAAATAAGACCCTATAATTATAGAATATAAAACAGTTGTCAAGGAGAATTTAGGAGGAGATGGGGAAATAGAGTGCAAGGAAGCAGAAAGAACCAGTTACAGAGGGATTATTCAGTCCTGATGTGAGAGACGAGAAGGTGCAAAGAACTCCACAATACTTCTTTATAAAACAAAATGCTGCCTCTAAGTAGGTGTTTTCACTTATATTAACAGTTATACTAATTTTGACTAGGTACAGATTGGTGGTCCAATGTGAAACTTCTCAGAGTAAAAAGTCCTATAAGAAAATTTGAAAGCCCTGTAACCCTATCTCCAGAAAAATTCAAACATGCCTAATTTTACACATAATTTTGAGGACTTGAAGTTCTAGAGGAAGTCATCTATGAATCTGTCCATATCAGGGACTCTCCTTTTTTTTTGTTACTATGCTAACTGTGTTGAAATGATTTTATCAAAATGCTAAAGCCAGGAAAATAATCCATCAGCGGTATTTAGAGTTTACCACAAGCAGGATAATGAGAAGGTTCTAAAAATTCAAATAATCAAGGCAGCAATAGAGAAGAAAGATAAAGCATTGTATTATTAGTGAATATCTGTTCTCCTGTGTAGCCTTCACTCCCGTCACCTATAAGCAGATGGCCAGGCCATTATATTTCTCATTTTGTGTGTTTTGTGGAGTAGGAAGTAGAATTTACATTTAAAAACACTTCTCGTGGTTTTTGTAAAAGCCTAAAGACCTTGCAACTTTTATGCTGGTTGTCCAGAGGGGAAAGATAAAGCAGAATGACTTTGGGGGGAGGAAGAAGGGGAAAGAAATGAAATTACAACTTGGGGTGGACTCTGCTCCACACCAGTTCCCAAGAAGGTGGTCTCAGTGGTGGTGACTTCAGGGCGCATATGGAAAGACAGGACCCTGAGCATTGGCATTCCCAGGCCTGGACAATTTTTACATCCCAAGTGTGTCACCAAATAGAGAGTTGCCAGAGAGCAATGACCATGCAACCTTGGAAAATATATTGCTCAGTGGTAATCAATATGGACCTAAGTCTGAAAGGATCTTCTGGAATATTTTGTTCAAAACAAGATACCAAGACCTTTGTATGACTGGTGATTAGAGAGGCGACCCCATCCGTAACTTATACTAAATTTCTAGATGGGACTTGAAATCCAATTTAATTTGATTTAATAAAAAAAAGTAACGTTTCTGGTACTTTATTTTGGCACACTTTATTACAAAGTGAATCTGATTTTATGCAAGAGGCAGGAAATTCCACACTTGGGGAAGTAAAACATTTTGATATCGTATGGGGTACTTGAATCAAATTTAGATTCCGATCAAGTGAACCAAGTAATAAAGTGAGTAGAACCATTGTAGAAAACCCTTCTTATCTCACAAACACCCAGGAGCCCTCACATAATCCCCACTAGAATCAGGAACGAGGATACAAATGCATTCCCATTCTCACGTAGAAGCTAGACTATAGGAAAGTGGTGTGGGAAAGGAACTAATGAGAGTGGGCCTTTCTATTTTCTAGTTTTCAAATTTAATTCTAATTGAGAAACACGACCTGGAGCTTGAACTGAAAATGGAGTTAGAGAGACTCCTATGCTTGCTGAGCATAGGCTGGGCTGCCCCTTTGGCATGATCCACTTTGATTCTCTTCCAGTTCCTCTGTGTCTGCTGTTATTATCTTCCAACGCACCAAATGTGCCTTCCTTGATGAGCATGCCAAGCTTTCTGGCTGACCCAGTGTCCTGGAATGGAATCAATGTTAATGGTTCCTGTGATTCTGGTTGTTTCTGCTTTATGGATGTTTCCTTCTCCTTTCATCCCATCTCCCAACTAATTTTCATTCTATTTGAAAACAACCCAAAATGATAAATTATTTTGTGCTTTTCTGAAGTGGTAGGATTTAATTGGGTTTCCCTGGCTCAGTTCAATTCCTGGCACAAATAAATCAAATCCTTGAATACCGGGGACAGACAACAGGTAAGATGGTGAGTAATGTGGCCTGAGCACTATGAAAGTCTGCTGAAAACCATTATGTCACCCACATGTCTCCTTTCATCTTTCTTTCATTTTTTTTTTTGTTTTGGCAAAATATTTCCAGAATTACATGGAGTAACATTAGGATACAGAAATGTTGCAAATAGAATTAATATCAAAAGAAATGAATTAATTTCATGTAATGAAACATGAAACAATGTAAACCTCTTTACAACGTCACCTATAAGGAGAATGTTGATAATATTTGATTCTTCATTCTACTGACTGAAGAAGGCTTAAAAGGAAATGCCAAGTGCACCATTTATCTATTGCAGTGTAACAAACCACTCCCAAACCTGGTAGTTTAAAACAACAACAGTTATTATTTGTCAAGATTCTGCAATTGGCAGGACAGCTCTATTGCTGGTTTTTCCTGGGCTCGTCACATGGATGTAGCCAGCCAGTTTCGTGCCTGGGACAACAGGATCCAAGATGGCCTCACTTCTAAGTCTGGGCTTTGCTGCTGCCTATCAGCTGGGCTCTCTCTCTACGTGGTTTTTCATCATTCATGGGCTAGGTAAACTTCTTATGATTAGGCTGGAAGCATTCCAAGGGATCAGAGATAGAATCTGTACGTCCTCTTGAGACTAAATCTACAGAACCCACACAACCTCATTTTTACCACATTCTGTTGGTCAAAAGAAGTCATAAGGCCAGCCCAGATTCAAGGAGTAGGGAAATAGCCTCCACCTTTTGACTGGAAGTGTTGCAATAAATGTGCGATCATATTTTATCTACCACATCGAACAAAAAAATTTATATCAAAATTGTATATCCCTAAATACCATGTTAGACTTATTGAAGGCAGGGAATATGTATTATATTTATCTGCATATTTGAAGCTTAGAGTGCTGTCATTTGAGATATAGTAGATCCCTATATCTGTTTGCTGAACAAGTACTGATGGGCTATGAATTGAGAAAATATAACAAAAATAAAATAATGATAACAATTCCTTATGATTGCCTTGTAACTTATAGTTTTTATGGTTGTTTGTATGAGGTCATTTGTTGTATGAGATTAGTTTGGGCAGACCTGGAAGAGTTTAATTTCAAGCCCTCTTTTAGGGGGACAGAGTTAGAAAAACGATAGCTTGAGACATTTTAGACTGTGAGTAAAACATGTATAAAAATAAAAAACGGTGCGAAGACAAATTAGATGTGGAAGGCAGTCAATACACTGTTGAATGAATAGAGGACTATCAAGGTTGTTGAGCTGAGAAGTGGAAACTAGTGGATTTTTTAAAGCCAAGACAGATAATATCAGATGCTATGTGATAGGCTTGAGGAAGATATGAAAGAAATTACAGACTTTCAAAAAGTGGCTCAACACTTTCCTGGTGAGAAGTCTTTACATTCAAACACTGATTCTTCCCCTGAAACAAAAGTTCTTACCAAGCCTTAAATTTAAAGGGGCTACGTGGAATCCTAAGGAACCTGTAGTACAAGGAAAAACAATCATCGTTTGTATCAGGCTTAAACTCTTTGCCTCTAGGCTCAAACCTAAAGAACCTCTTCTAATTCCTGTCCCTCCATTCTCCAACACCCTCTGCCTGTCTGACCACTGCCACGTATGCCACCTGAGCGTTGATTCTTCTCTGAGATTTGTTTTTGGCATGCATTGATTGCAGTAAACACCATCCTGCACTTTGCAGCCCATGAAGCATTGTTCCTTTGTTGGCCATACCGATACCCCAAATCAGACTATACGTTCCTTAAGGACAGAAAAGTTGTCTTTCTCCCCTCTTTCCTCTCAGTGATGGTATTCACTAAAATCTATAATTTAAAATAAACAGAAAAATGTTTAAAGTATTTTTCTTGCATGGTAATAATATGCATGCCTTTTGTTTTCTTCTTTAAAATGAATGAATGTAAGTATTCATACCAGTGTCTGACATATGTCTTGCTAAATGATATTTTACTGTTCTTATTATCATGATCATTGTCACTTGTATGTAACTTATAAGCTGATGCATAAAATCAGGTAACACCTCTCCTTATAGATCCTCTGTAAACCATGGGCAAACTAGCCACCTGTACTAGTTAATTTATGTAACAAATATTCATGAGACATTTAAGATGTGCTAAGTTTGCATTTTCAGCGGTAAGCAAAATACACATGGATCCTCACTTCATGGAGATTGTAGTCTGGGTTGAGGGGTTGAGGGAGACACATATTAACCTAGTAAAAAAGCAAATTACGGGCCGGCCCCGTGGCTTAGCGGTTAAGTGCGCGCGCTCCGCTGCTGGCGGCCCGGGTTCGGATCCCAGGCGTGCACCGACGCACAGCCTCTCCGGCCATGCTGAGGCCGCGTCCCACATGCAGCAACTAGAAGGATGTGCAGCTATGACATACAACTATCTACTGGGGCTTTGGGGGAAAAAATAAATAAATAAAATTATTAAAAAAAAAAAAGCAAATTACAAATCTCAACAAGTGTTATGAATGGAAAGAACAAGGTGCCATGAGTAAGAACATAGGGAAGAGGGCAACAGACTAGACCCAGTGGTCAAGGGACACCTTTCTCAAGAAGTTATATTTAAGCTGAAACACAAAATAAGATGAAATGGATCCAGCCCAGTGAACAGTCATTCAAGAACAGTGGATACAGAAAGCGCAGCATGGAGTCAAATGCATACAACGAAGAAAGAGTATGGCAACCTATAAAATAGAAGAATTTTAAGTTCTTGGTCTCTGAAGTTGACCACATGAGTTCAAATCTTGGCCTTTTCCTTTGCTAGCTGTGTGATTCTAGGCAGTTTACTCCTGTGCCTTAATCTCCCCGTTGATAAAGAGAGATAACAGTAATTACCTACAGGGTATTATGAGGATCAACGTGAAAGTCCTTAGCACACTGGCTTAACACTCTATAAATGCTTTATCAACGTTATTGGAGAAAACTGGGATGGCTGACTCATTTATTCAACAGATATGTGTTGACAATCTACTACCTACAGACCTGCTGGTGATGCTCCTGATATCACCTGGATCACTGGCCTCTCTATCTCTGGTACTAACCTCTTTTTTCAGCCAGTAGAGCGACATGACTTCTCATGTCTAGTTTTTTTGGTAAGAGTTTCTTGACAGAGCTGTTTGGGTTCCTAGTGATAAAGGTTTACATTTTCCATTTATACCATAGCCCTCTCTTTCCCAAAGCCTGGAACTCGATAAGTGGAGATTGGGAATAGGGAAGAGAGGGGAGGGGTTGGATCAGTGGGCTGTCCCGCAGTCTCACGCTGCTCCGAGAACCATGCGCTGCACCTGTGTATGCATTGCTGCCTGCCTACAACTTCTGTCTTCACACACTGTTTCTCTCTGCTTGCCCTTCTCCCTCCTGTTCTCTCCGTGTGTCTCAGAAATCTCAGCCACACCTCAGGCACACGAGCCTCAAGTTTTTCCGCATCTACCTCCAAGATTTTCTTCTGTGCCTTCAATAGAATCTTGTCAAGCCCCTGTTCAACTGCAGCATGGAAGGCAGGAGAGTTAATGCTCCTGGGGTTGACCAAAGGCGGACGGGATCCAATGGATAGAGGCTTCTCTCCCCTCTCCCACTCCTTCTTTTATATTGACTACTCTCAACAGCCTTTCATACATTTCTCACAGCAGTCCCAGCAGAAACCCCAATAAATACCCTAATATTGGCTTTTCCTCCTTCCCTGACTTGTGCTCACAGTTGCCTCTGGTGGCAGCCTCTCAAATTCCTACCTACACTCCAGCCCCCAAAATAATGGTCACCTCTGAGCCTAACAGTGTTTTTTATTTTTCATTTATTTCTTTAGAATACAAATATTATGTAATTCTACAAACTGTGCTTATAAGAGCCATTTGGAAAATTCAGAAGAAAAGAAAAGAAATATATATATATATGTATACATATTCTAATATATTTTATTTGCTCTCTCCATATATACACACATATATATACATCTATACATATACATATACATACATGCATACATACATATATACATATATATGTACACACATGTATATATTCTTCCTCCATGATTCCTTGTATTTAAAGTGAAAGAATGAAATTCTTTGGAAGTTTGAGAATACTAACGACTACACATTTTAGAAGTACAAAGCAGGTAACTTACTGACTCTTTTTTTTTGTTTGTTTGTTTATTGTGGTAACATTGGGTTAGAACATTGTTTAAATTTCAGGTGTACATCATTATACTTCTATTTCTTCATGGATTACATCACGTTCTCATGTTCACCACCCAAATACTAATTACAATCCATTGCCACACACATGTGCTGAATTATCCCTTTCGCCCTCCTCCCTCCCCCGTTCCCCTCTGGTATCCACAAATCCAATCTCTGTCTCTTTGTGTTTGTTGGTTGTTGTTATTATCTAGTACTTAATGAGTGAGATCATATGGTATTTGACCTTCTCCCTCTAACTTATTTCACTTTGCATAATACTCTCAATGTCCATCCATGTTGTCACAAATGGCTGGATTTCATCCTTTCTTATGGCTGAGTAGTATTCCATTGTATATATATACCACATCCTCTTATCCATTCGTCCCTCTATGGGCACTTAGGTTGCTTCCAAGTTTTGGCTATTGTGAATAACTCTGCAATGAACACAGGAGTGCATAAGATGTTCAACATGATTAACTATCAGGAAAATGCAAATCAAAACTATAATGAGATAGCACCTCATGCCCGTCAGAATGGCTATAATTAACAAGACAAGAAACAACAAGTGTTGGAGAGGATGTGGAGAGAAGGGAACTCTCATACACTGCTGGTGGGAGTGCAAACTGGTGCAGCCACTATGGAAAACAGTATGGAGATTCCTCAAAAAGTTACTGACACTATCTCTCCCTGTAGCATGACTACAGTGGATGCACATATGGAAAAATGAGAACAGCATTCGATTATATTCAGAGTGAGTGTTCCTGATATACCACCTGAGAATCCAACTCTCCCTCTTCTGCTTTTTGCTTAAACAATGTTTTTGAAAAACATCTCAATCCCCTCTGCACTTTTCCCCTTTCTTTCCTTTAAAAATATAAATATTATGCAATTCTAGCAACTATCTTATAAGAGTCATTTGTAAAACTCAAAATAATAGATACTTAATCAGAAAACTTCTATATGTCAGCTATATAGACAGTCAACTAATTTTCAACACTTTCTGAAATGCATGTGATTTCAAATAGTCTGTCTTTTTTTTTCCATCAGCGTGTTTGTAAATATACGTTTAAGGTTAAATACATTCACCACATTAAATATGTAAACTATTATTGCTCGCTATTGCTCCTTACCTTCATGTGTTCTCTTGCTCCAGAACCTCCTCTCTGACTATCAAAGGATACAACATTTTAATAAATTGGAAAGGTAAAGATTATTGACTGAAAAAGTAGGTTATGGAAATATATAGTGTGATTTTATTTTAGAAAAAAAAGATGCATTTAGTATGTATTATTTATCTAACTCTATGAGAGAGAGATTTATTCACATAACTCCGAGAGTGAGTGAGAGAGAGAGTGGAAAAAGAAGAGAAAGAGGAGGAGAAGGACGGGGAGGAAGACGGAGGGATGTGGAGGGGAGATCTAGAACTGCATACACTAAGGTGGTAACATTGAGTATGCAATTTTATTATTGTTTATGGTTTTTATTATCTGCACTTCTTTATTTTCTACAATGTCTATGGATAGCTTCTACAAAAAATGTATATATATATATATATATATATATATATATATATATATATATATAAAAACTTGAAGAAAGCACTAATTTAAGTTTTGTTTGAGGCAACTGTTTTACTCTTCTGAAAAAAGAAACAAAAGAAACACATGGTCTTTTGCCAAGGATAGATCAACTCAGATGCCAACGAGAGGTTTCAAGTTTACCTGGAATTTCCAAATTCATAGATGCTGAGTGGTCTATAAATTTAGAAACCTGTTTTTCCCATTGCTAATAATAAGTCCTCTGTACTATCATACACAAAACATTGGATACCCTAAATACACACTATAAAAATAACCTCCTTGGGGCCGGCCCCGTGGCTTAGCGGTTAAGTGCACACGCTCTGCTACTGGCGGCCCAGGTTCGGATCCCAGGCGCGCACCGACGCACCACTTGTCCGGCCATGCTGAGGCGGCGTCCCACATACAGCAACTAGAAGGACATGCAACTATGACATACAACTATCTACTGGGGCTCTGGGGAGAAAAAGGGAAAAAAAGAGGGAGGATTGGCAATAGATGTTAGCACAGGGCTGGTCTTCCTCAGCAAAAAGAGGAGGATTGGCATGGATGTTAGCTCAGGGCTGATCTTCCTCACAAATAAAAATAAATAAATAAATAAATAAATAAATAAATAAATAACCTCCTTTATTTATGGTCATGCTATTTCAGATTCCCACAGCCAATTGTCTGCCCTGATTTGGAGGCCAGAACTCTTCTTGTTTCTCTTCATTTCACTCTTATCCCTCTCAATTCTCAATCAAATTTGGTAAATACTAAAAGTAACATAGGCATTTTATTGAAAGATGGAAAGCAAATAATATACATGTCTTACTCCTTCAAATCATCTTCAGTGTGTTCCTTGAGTTAGTTTTCCTTCTTAATAATTTACAAAGTATACTTCCTCTAAAAAAGAAAAAAGAAAATTAAGAAGCAAAGATACGTCATCGCTAATGGAATGATGGAGTACAGATTCTGAGAGGCTTTCCCTGGGATTACCAGCAGCCTTGCAACATCTCTAGATCACCTACCTTTAAGACCCCTCCCCTCAACCTTCACTACCCTACTACACTCTACAGAAGGCCTTTTACGGGGTGTAAATGTGCCGCTCTTTTTTTTGCATACAAAGCAAATGGCTTCCATGGTGAATTTTGGTTAATTCAAGGACTCCGGAAGACTAGGATCAGTCTCTCAGTAAGGAATTTTCCCAGAAGCTAAAATTAAGTAATTAGCTCTCTAAGTAAAATGGAAGTTCTGCCCTCGGAGGTTCTCTGCATGGACATCTGGTCAAGAGAAAGCTGCTATAGTGGACAAAACACTGTTGTAGCCATAAATTCCCTTCTTCTTCTAAGGAAGCACACATAAACCTTCTCCCCACTGTCACCACCTCCTGCCCTGCTCTCAGCCAGGATCCTTTGTAATCATGGTCAGCATTCATTGTGAGAGAAAAACTTACTTTACCTGTGGTTTGGAGACACCTCAACATAACATGTGGCTAAATCTGGGCTGTTAGTTGTAATTAGGAGCAAACTAAAACCTCAAACAACTGAGGGAAAACAAAGGCAGGAAAGAGACAGCAGACTGAATAAATAAACCCCCAAGGAAACCCAAAGTAATAAAGAAAATAGAAGATAACATCCAATATAGCATGTTTTATGACCTCAGAGATTATAAAGAATAACATACCTCTAAAACAAGAACTGGCTACAATAAAATAAAAGTAACCAAGTAAACTGAGTTCTTGAGAATTAAATTGAAAACAAACAAAAACCTTCAATTTCAGCATTAATAAAGTAGAATAAGGCACAGCTGCAGAGTGACATTTGTCTTAAATGTCATGCCTCAAAAGGCAAGCCTCAAAATTAAAATTAAAGTCAGAGATGAGGACTATGAATGAGAGGTGAAATCACGAGAATACAATTAAGATACACAAAAAATAGATCCAGGAAATCAAATGATCATTCCATAAGGAAAGAATAGAAAGAATGGAGTGAAAGGAATGATTAAAAATAGAAGAAAACAACTTCCAGAAGAAATATGTGGTGCAATGATTAGAATTGTCTAAAAGTGACCTTAAATGTTATTGTAGGACCCTAGATGTTATCCCTAGACAAATTGGCTTCTTTCACTTCTCTCTCAAGTATTGCACCACGCTTGGCTTCCCATAGCCAGGATGACTGCAACATCTCATGGGCCCAAGGCCACCAGGTGCTAGACAGCTGGTTTCCCAGACAACTCCTGTAAACACCGGGCACCACAATTCCAGACTACCCAGAGCCAAGCAATCTTTATTCGCTGAAAACACTACTCTTTTGCTTGCACCATAACAAAGTAGATACATAGGGGGAAGTGTCCTTCAGCTGGAGCTCAGATTCCCACTGTGGGACAGGAGGACCCAGGTCTCAGAACATCTCTCTGTGGGATGTGGGAGAATGGGAAACTGTGCCTTTGCTTCTCTTCTTGTTGAGCCTGAACCTAAGAGTTGTCCCTTTCCTCAATGAACCCTGTTCCTTAAGCCACACAAAGTGGTGTTGTGATGCATCATAGATGGAGACCTTGAAGGTACTCATCATGCACAATAATACTTGAGTCTTCAGAGAAAAGGACCCACCAAATGTTTGACAAGATCATTGGTTATTTAAACATATTCTTGAGAAAAGATTTATCTTCAAGAATAAAAAGAAATTCCTACATTTTCATATTTTTGGATGGACTATATTATAGAGCCAGTTAATCTTTAATTTAATGGGATTCCAAACACATTTCGAACAGGAATTTAAAAGGAACTTGATAGGCCAATTTTAAAATTCATCTGGAAGAAAAAATATAAATAAATAATCAAAAAAATTGCAAAAACATAATGTGGCATATGGTGGAGTCTGTGCTTTTCTACTCAGATCCCCCTTGAGGACTAAAGGACATATTCCTCCTGCTGCTTAGAGTTCTGCCAGCTGATAGCCCTCATAGCCTGTCCTCTCCAGGAATTTCTCTCAGCTAAGTAAAGCCACTTCACCCAGAGGTCGTGTCCCTTCTAAGAGGGAACCTGTATTCAATTACTGATTGATGCAGAAGTATGAAAGCTCGGCCATTTCACCCCAACTTGGGACATCTCTGAAGGGCTGTCCTTTCTTCAGAGCTCCCTGTGGGGTCAACTGTGGCTTTATTGTGATATCTCAAGAGCATTTTCTCCCTCTGCCCTTTGCTGCATCAGTGTCTTCCTCCACAGATGCTGATCACTAGAGCACTCACTAATAAACTTCCTGCACACTAATCTCCATCTCAGAGTCTATTTCCAGAGAATGAGACCTGCCCTATCAGATGCAGATATCACAACAAGCAAAATGCAGCATGATAAACATGGTGATACCAGTACGTCAATAGGCAACTAAATCAGGAAGGAAATAGAAAGGCCAGAAACAGACACACACATGTGTATAGTGATTTAGTATGTCATAAAGGGTTTTTTTTTTTAATTTGGCTGGGAAATGGTGGACTTAAATAAACAGTTGGGGAAAATGGTTGTCTACACATCAAAGGAAAACACAATGTAGTCAACTCTCTACCTTGTATAATACATGAAAACAAATTGCATATAAATTAAAGATGTAGAAATAAAAATAAAAGTATGAAAACACCTGGAATCAAGTATCAGACAATATTTTATAATCTTGGATAGGAAAGGAGACTTAGGAGAACATGTCCCAAACAAAACACAAAATTCAAAAGTCATTTTAGGCGCTGGCCTGGTGGCGTAGTGGTTAAGTTTGCATGCTCCACTTTGGCAGCACGGGGTTCGCAGGTTCACATCCTGGGGAACGGACCTATGTGCCACTCACCAAGCCATGCTGTGGTGGCGTCCCAAATACAAAATAGAGGAAGATAGGAACAGATGTTAGCTCAGCGACAATCTTCCTCCAGCAAAAAGAGGAAGATTGGCAACAGATGTTAGCTCAGGGCCAATCTTCCTCACACACACACACACACACACACACACACACACACACACACACAATGTCATTTTAAAAAAATGATTGTCAATTTAAAATTTTTTAATTTATTGTTTTTACCTTTACATTTCAAAATAATTTCAGACATACACAAAGTTGCAAACGTAATACAAAGTATTACCATATATGCTTCTCCCATGTTAAAGAAAAAAGTTGTATTAGAATATTGTACAATATTTAGTAGGCTCGTTTTTCACAGAGATATGAGTTAGCAATTGCGAAACTGCTTTAGTTGTGTTCTAGGACTGAATAAATAGGTAAATATATTGTGGATAATGAGTGCCAAGCTTCTCACAGTTAGAGAAAAAGTAAAGAAATAAATAAAGAGGTGGGAACACTCAAATGAACCCTGTGGTAATTGGTGGTATTAGTAATAAGTCACGGTTATCGATAAATAACCACCCAGGCCTGGATTTCTCCATGGGGCTCAATTCTTCAAAATTAGATTTCATTCCACTTCTGCTATCTTGATTCCATATATCCCCACCTTTCCCCAGTGTCAATTATTTGGAATAGCTAATTTAAGTGTAAGTATTTGAAAGCTCAAATCTTCTCTCAGAAATTTTCCCTTGTTAACTCAAAGGAATCTCTAACATTTGAAATTAAATGCAAAGTAATAAATAAAAGTAAAATATTTTAAACAGTGTTCATGAAAGATATTAGAAAAATATTGCCTTCCCTAATCCCGCTAAAGTACCCCATAATAAAAATCGTCAGCTTTGTCCTTAAGGACTGATTAACTCTTGGCTTCTCCATCTCTGTTAATTTTCCCCTCTGCAAACCCATAACCTAGACCTCAGCTAATGAGGTAGGGTCCTACAGCCATATTTGTACCCTGTGATTACACCTGTCTAGCTTTTTAGACCAGGAATGGGTCCAATCAGATCCTCTTTTGTGAAAATTTAAAGACCAAGAAACTAAGAATCAGACAATAGTGCTTGCTGGAGACAGGACTTGCAAATGTGGACTGTGGGCTGTGGAGGCCATTTCAGCCCATGTGCACTAATGAGGCTTGTGATGGCACTTGTTGGTACAGAGAACAAAAATGACACAGGAGACCACGCACTTCCCAAAAAAGTAAGTAGCTAGAAAGTATACTTGCTGACTTTTCGTGTATGGTAAGACCTAACTATATCTGTAAAGTTCAGTTAGATGCCCTTAATTCTTTAATATATAATGCCCTCCTTGCTTAAGCTACCTTGAGTGAGTTTTTGTTTCTTGCAATTATACGATTATCTGACAAGACATCGTATCACTGTTGAAATCAAAGTGGTGTAATGAAAGATGTCATTGCAATGCGGATCTTTAGTAAATAATGCTTTGTGACAATTTATTATGTTTTCAATCTGAAGTGTCATATTTTGATTAGCAATATTAATTTAAACCATTTAGAAAAATTTCAAAGCAAGTGCAGTCTTCAAAGGTAGCCAAGAAAACTTCTGAAAGAATTGCTCTAAGATATACATATATATGTATATGTATATAAAATTATGTATAAGTATATTTATTTATACTAGTACACTTATAATATACAAAATATAACAATAAATTATCAGAATGAAGCCTCTGTATTGATGTTTTATCTATGGTTCTTTGTGGGATTTATTTCTTAACGTGTATTCCATGTTGATAAAGATGCTGTTAGACTTAAACCAAATGATTTTAATAAAGAAAGGATATAAAGAGAAGTGTTTCAAGGACTTGGAAATGGGAAAGAAATATATAAGCATGGTCTTCAATGGTCCTAGCTTATCTGAAAAAATTTGTTTAATACTAATTCTCTAACGCATGCTGATAACCTGGAATGAAAGAGCTGAGAAATACTAAGCTGAATCTAGTATTATGAAAAGGCAATTGTCAATAATCATCATATTAAAAGTTACCCTTTCCAGAATTCAAGGAATTCAATCCAATTCAAGGAATTCAATTCCAGAATTCGATCTCCTCTTCCCTTTTCAAAAAAAAAAAAAAAAACTTAGTATGCCTTGGAATGTTCTGCATTTCCCCTATCAAAAGCATATTAAGCAAAACTAGCTAGATCTGAGGAACCAAAATATAAACTAGTATCAAATAATTGAGGAAGAAGCTTAGTAGAATTAGGGAATTAGGAATTATTACTCTCAAGAGTTATTTTAGAAGACTTGAAACATGCAGATAGTGACAATCTATTAATTTTCCTCTTAGACTGCCTTAGTTTTTCTACTTAATGTTCAGCAAATGCAGAGCCAACCACCAAACACTCAACTCTGAACATTCAGGAATCAATAGACAATTCTCTCTGGCTGAGGTGAGGATGAAAACAATCCAAGGAACTAACCATGATCTTTTCCCTTACTCCATTCCTCATTTTATCTACACTCTCTCCTGGTATGACCCTTCTAAGCACTTACTGATAATTTTTTGAAAAAGAAACACACAAAATTCCATGTAAAATTATATTCTTAAAATATTTCACAAGGAAAACTCACTTTCCCATTATGGCCAACTTATAAACTCAAAGTCAACACAATAAGGAATTCAGATGAGCAGTGAAAAAAACATATACCATTCAATCACACTGATTTTGTGCTAGATGTTTACATTTTTGTAACGAAGATTAACATAGTCATTCTTATCCTCCTTTTACAGGTGTGTAAACCGAAGTTCCAAGAAATTAACTGTTAGCCAAGGTAACATAGTTAATTAGATACTAAGTGATTACTCCAGGATTTTTTTTTTATGCTCCGCCCCATTTTATTTTATTTTTTTTTAATTTTTTTATTGCAGTAACATTGGTTTATAACATTGTATAAATTTCAGGTGTACATCATTATACTTCTATTTCTGCATAGGTTACATCACGTTCACCACCCAAATACTAATTACAACCCATCACCATACACATGCGCCGAATTATCCCTTTCGCCCTCCTCCCTCCCCCCTTCCCCTCCGGTAACCAACAATCCAATCTCTGTCTCTATGTGTCTGTTTGTTGTTGTTATTATCCACTACTTAATGAGGGAGATCATACAGTATTTGACGTTCTCCCTCTGACTTATTTCACTTTGCATAGTACTCGCAATGTCCATCTATGTTGTCACAAATGCCTGGATTTCATCGTTTCTTATGGCTGAATAGTATTCCATTGCATATATTTACCACATCTTCTTTATCCAGTCGTCCCTTGATGGGCACTGGAGGAGGGGAGTTAAAGAGTAGAGCTTTCAACAGAGGTCAAACTAAAGAGACCATCAATTCTGTATAGAAGGAGAAAGAAACAGAGAAGGACTACTAAAACACTGAGAAAAAAAGTTACTCCAGGATTTTAAAACAAGACTTAAAGACATCCACTTTTACATCTGTCTATGAGATAATGCTGAAGTATATTTCTTTAATATTTTGCTACCCATATTTGTCTTAGATGGTCTATCAATTGGTATAAAGTAGTAAAGAATGAAAAAGAAATTAAAATTATATCTATATTCATTTTACAAACTTGAAATGTAAGCTTGATTATCATTCTATAGAAATATATTTTTGTTAATTATGATATTATTAAAGGTTGTCCATTTTTTAGAACGTCAGCATTGGTTGTCAGTTTGTCTGAGGTTTTTCTTTCGTAAAATATGATCATATCACTTGCATGCTAATTTTTACATATGTTGAACTGTAGCTTTTGCTCTTATTTTTATGCTTCCTCATATCTACAACTCACAAAAATGTATTAGTGTCTCAGAAACGCTTTAATAAAACATAAAATTAGTGATGAAAGGAGTAACATGAATTATACAACTCAGAAAGATATCTCAGATTATATCACGCATGAGAGTCTGGTATGGAAAAAGTAAATCTGTTAAATGTAGTGACAAATGTACACAAAAGTGTGAACATTTGCACAAGCACCTTTATCAGACAATTACAATCAGCATATATGATACTAAATATCTGAACACTGGATATTATTAGACTGTAGAGCTCAGTTGAACATTGGTATAGAGCCAATGAAGTCTGCATAATTAAAAGTAAAAAAAAAATAAGGTAACCTAAAGGTTTTATTTCCTGAATTAGTAGAAAAATACATGACAGTAAAAAATGATTAATTTTAAAGATAAAAGCGGTGAAGAAACTAAAACTATAGTTATATCATTCAAAATTGTAGTTCAAGACTTAAAACAAGTACAAATCACAGTATGGCAAGATATTTGCAAAATCAAGTAGAATATTAAGAATTAATGCTCTGTTCAAAGAGAAAACAAAAAAAGTTATTGAAAAAATTTGTAAAAACTCCCTCATTAGATGATGTGGTTGGTTATAACATAGTGGTAATGACATATAATATAGCAGAACGATGATTATCACATGATCACGCCATCAGATATTTTGGTTTAGATCTGTGTTAAACCCTTGAAATACAGAACGTGACTGTTCTTGGAACATATGTGGTACCTATATTAAGGAGAAAGTCTTGGCTGGTATTTGTTTGATCTGTTACTAAAACCCAAACCACTGGGAAAGAGCTATTTCATTTAGTTTATATGTATTTGTGTGCCATAATTTAGCTGGAAAAGGAGGCATTAATGTCAGTAGTAGTGGAGAATCAGCAATTCGTGTACCAAGACAGGGCATTTCTGTGTGAAGAGAAAGACGCTGACCACGAATACCCGTCCACACAGATTTTTATTCACAGACAATAGTTGGTAGTCAAAATTAGATTTTTGGATCCTGATTCAGTGATGAAAGAAACAGTAAATATCTTAGATATGTGCAAAGCATATTCTCTGGGTCTACATCTTTACAGCTTGTGGAGTGAAGAAATGGGCGGCAAATACAAACTTAATTTCCCATATAAAGGCCAAGGCACTTCAAAGTTAAAGATACTCACCCAAATTTAAATAATAAAATATGAAACAAAACTATTTCTTAGTGAACGATTCTTATACTGAAAGTTGAAACACGTGTATGATTTTATGTGGCTTGCTTAGGTGGCATAGATTAGGCATGGATTAGTGATATATTCAGCCAGCATGCTGCAGAGTCTCAATCTATTACTTAAGGATCAAAATATTATTTTTAATATTGGAAATAAAAGAACAATATATCTTAAGAAAAATAAGTCTATCTGAGAGGTTTTTTTGGTGAGGAAGATTTGTCCTGAGCTAACACCTGTTGCCGATCCTCCTCTTTTTGCTTGAGGAAGATTGTCCCTGAGCTAACATCTGTGCCAATCTTCCTCTACTTTGTATGTGGGACGCCTCCACAGCATGGCTTGATGAGTGATGTGGGCACAGCCAGGATCTGAACCTGCGAACCCTGGGCCACCAAAGCAGAGTGCGCCGAACTTAACCACTACGCTACTGGGCCCGCCCCTGAGAGTGTATTAGAGTTCTCTGGAGAAACAGAATTAATAGGAGATATATAGATAGAACTATCTATTGAAAGAGAGACTGATTTATTATGAGAAATTGATTCATATGATTGCAGAAGCTCAGATGTTTTACAATCTGTCTCTGCAAGTCTGCAAGCTGGAGACCCAGGAAAGCCAGTGATGCCATTCAGACCGAGTCCTGAGGAGCAGGGGAGCCGATAGTGTAAATCCCCGTTTGGGGCAGGAGAAAATGAGACGACATGTCTCAGCTCAATCAGTGAGGCAGAAGAAAGGGGCAAGTTCCTCCTTTCTCTGCCTTTTGTTCTATGTAGGCCATCAAGGAATTGGATGACGCCCATCCACTCTGGGGAGGGCAGTCTACTTTACTGAGTCCACGAATTCAAATGCTAAACTCATCCAGAAAAACCCTCACAGACACACCAAGAAATAATCTGGGCAATCCTTAGTCCAGTCAAGTTGACACATAAAATTAACAATCACATAGGATAAATAGCTAGATTGCTGAAAATTTTATTTTATTTTTATTTTTTCCTAGCCCTTTATCATTTTCTTCACTCACTAAAGAAAGAAATTGATGATAAATTATGAGGCACGTTTTTAAATCACATCCAAATGATACTACAGAGAATGAGAAATCCTATTAAGCACTGAATCCTTCCAAAGAATGGATTGGAAATCCATTTGCCATTATCCTTTGAGCTGAACTAGTCAACCTAGCAGCTTTTGACTGAAACGTACCCACCAGCTTGGCATCCAGGGAGGAGTGCTGAAAGGAGCTGTTGAGTCCCTTTGAATCCAACGATCAGAACCATCCGACAGAACCATGCGTTCTGGCTGCCTTTCCCAAGTACTTGTTTCACGTGGCGGAAGTCAAGAATAAGAAATGCAAGCAGAACCTGATGCATTGCTCACATTCTCCATCACCAAAGCAGAAGATACATTTATTTTTCTGTTCGCTTTTAGAAAAAAGTTATAACTATTAAAAATATACTTTTGTATTTCCATTCCAAATTTAATAATATTGTAGTAAAACTTGTTTTTTAAATATACCTAAAATTGATGGTCAGTGTATATATAGAACACCCCATAATGGTCTGAAGAGGCCAAGAGTTTGAGCGTGTGAATGTAGAACATGCGTTCCCTGTACTACGTCATACAACGCTCTTCTTCCTCCTTTCTTCTCTTGCCCCAGAGAATATGTACAGTAGAGAGAGAATCCCTACAGCCGGTCATATATTCTCTTTGTAATTTTAGGTTAACCAATTCACAAAAGAGACTATTACAGCTTCAGAGCCCTCACCTATAAATGAGCAATTCCTTCCGAGAAACGGCTTTAGGAAAAAAAGTCAAAAGTGCAAAAACTACTCAAAGTATCTGATGATAAGGAAATAATATAAATGACAAAACAAGCCAGACTATTTGGGCTAGAAGGGCTCTCATACATCCTCTATTGATTTTTTTAGAGGTCCAGAGGGTTTAATCTCTTACTCTGGAACACACAATTAGATAAAGGCAAATCATAGACTGTAACTCAGTGTTTTGGTCTGTCTCAAAGTTCAGCGTTCATTCTACCTGACTCTGCAACATCTGTTTGTGTTTTGTTTTTATCTAAATTGCTCTTCAAAGGCACAATAGGTATTTTCCTGAAGATGCTGCACAAATTCTTACTTATTACTTAATGTAATACTAATCATATTGTAAATATGAGACTCACTTCTACATAAAAAAAAAACCTTATCTTGAATGTTCCCTTGTACAGTAAAGAAGTCTTAGGTAATGGGAATAATCATGTAACTTATTTGAATTATGAGTTTCATTTTCATACATTGGTACAGTCTGCATTTCAAGGTATCTTGACCCTGCTTAGGTTCCTTGCTCTCTTTATGGAAGACAACAGTCCCCTGCAATGCTTCTGGAGTCCCAAGGGAGAGTTTCATATTTTTCATAGATACATTGCTGCTGCTGCTGTGTCCTGCCCACTGGATACCACGGCTGCCACTACCACCCATGGCACTGGCCCCAAATGTATTGGACATTAGAACCACCTGGGGAGGGCTGGCCCCGTGGCTTAGCGGTTAAGTGCGCGCGCTCCTCTGCTGGCGGCCCGGGTTCGGATCCCGGGCGCGCACCAACGCACCGCTTCTCCGGCCATGCTGAGGCCGCGTCCCACACACAGCAACTAGAAGGATGTGCAGCTATGACATACAACAATCTACTGGGGCTTTGGGGGGAAAATAAATAAATAAATAAAATCTTTAAAAAAAAAAAAGAACCGCCTGGGGGGTTTCACAGATCTTAATGTTGAGGTTATACCCCTTATCAACTAAATCAGAAGTCCAGGAGGTGGAAACCAGGCTTGGGTGCTTTTTTAAAGATCCCAGGTGACCCAAAGCACAGCAAAGTTTGGGAACCACTGACCTATTCCCAGGAGCTGTCAGGCCACCCAGGCTACATAGCAGCCTGTGGGTAAATGGAGTAGAATTGTTTCCCTACTTTTTCTATTATAATCTGTTCTTGGGTGCATCAGTTAGTTTCCACTTGGCTCTCAGCCCCGCATATGCCTTTTTATTTTCTCCTCTATCCTGCCACAGACTGGAAGCCTCCAAACTATTTTCTTGGACTCCTTTGCTAACTGGATTCTGATTAAATTCTGCCAATGGGAGGCATTGGCAGCCAGTTGGAAGTCAGGAGAAAGAGAGAAGTCATTTTTTTCTGCTTCTGGCTGAAGCAGCTGCTGCGATATCAGCAGTGAGTCCAGCAGCTTCGGAGGGACCGCAGGCTCCTGCCTCCTGGCTCCATGGTGGTTCTCCCCTTATGGGTTCTGGGCAATGCCACTTTGCTTCTCAGCCTAAGCAGGTGCTGTGCCTTCTTGCATTTGTTTGTATTGCCTTCTCCCTTTGGATCCTCCTTCTTTGCAACAATTTAGAAACATTTAGCTACATTAACTGCTTCTGAAATACCTGGAGTTATTTCTTTCTTCCCCAGCTTTATTGAGGTATAATTGACAAATAACATTGTAAGATATTAAAGCCTACATCAGGGTGATTTGATACACGTATATATTGTGGAAGGATTCCTCCCATCTGGTTAATTAACACATCCATCACCTCATATATTTATCTCCTTTGTGTGTGTGAGAAGATTTAAGTTCTACTCACACGACGCCTTTGGGTAAATTAGAAAAATGCACTTCCTCTGGGCAGATTAATTTTTAAAAAAAGAGTAAGAGGACAATCTCCAGCTGGATACAACCCATAGGCACATGACTTGGGAAATGGATATGCTCTCTGTGGGAAGAAAGAGACAGCCCTTCCTCCAGTGGGACACAATGGCACACTGAAGAATATGCTCAGCAAATGGAGCAGGTTCCTGCCCCCACACACCCCCTCTGCCAGGCACTGTCACACTTCACCATTGTAGGGAGGGGTGTAATGCCATGAATCGGGATCTGGGAATTTAAAGAGGGATGTACACAGATGACTGAGGCATTTTAAGGGATAAAAAGAGTAGATGTATCCACTGAAAAAGATGGAAGAGATGGTGAGTGTGGCAGGAAGTAAAACAACACCGTGAAACACTGTTAAGAGCTCAGGGAAGAGGTGCTCCACAGTGTTGATTCCACATAGTTGATAAACAGATTCCAACCGTTATTAACTAGTAAATGATTCTCTCAGATGGTTCAGTCGCTTCCATTTCTCTCTGGTTCAGGTTATGACACCTATGAAAACCTGACTATAAAAACCTGATAGGAGCATACTTTAGTTACCTAGAAATCACCTTCCTCTCCGTTCTGGCTTAGAAAACCCAAAGCCATAAACTGAATTCACTTGGTTTTTGTGAATATAATGTGCTAAATGTCTCTGACTTTGTAAAATAAAATTTTCTTACCTTTTTTAACAATCTTAAAAAAACTATCACTCATCTACCATTCACTCACTTCAATATTTTCTATGTATATCCAGTCTGCCTTGTTCATATTTTTCCTTCTTCTATATGCTTATAAATTTAAATATACAGTCTAAACAAAAACACTTAATTTTTCTGGGGAAAAATTGTATTTTGTGCCGTGTCATCCTCCTTTTATTCCTGCTACCTTCTTAATCATTAAAAGAGATTAAGTGCCTTATTGGCTAACATTTATTTTGGACACTTTACAAAGAGAAACAAGTAGAAATAGTCTCTATACTCTAGTATTGTAAACTTTTACTTTTGAATTTGAAATTATTTTTATTTCCTGGTTATAAAAGTAATATACACTCATCATAAAAATTCAGATAATGTAAGAATTTGTTCTATCATGAAGGGACCTGACTGGGACCCAGAAACAAAAGAATAAAAATATTTCCTAGTACAAAGTCAATTAATTATATGTAAATAGCTAGTTAATTTTTTCTAACATAATGTAATAATTTGTTCTATCATGAAGGGACCTGACTGGGACCCAGAAACAAAAGAATAAAAATATTTCCTAATACAAAATCAATTAATTATATGTAAATAGCTAGTTAATTTTTTATAACAAAAATAAATGAAAGCTTAAGAATAACAGCACTGTTTGGTTTTTGTTTTTAGAGCATCTAACAGTTTGCAAACACTTTTATGTACTTAAACATATATGGTTAGGTGTTATTGCTCCTGCTTTTATATTCTGAGTACTTATTTCTGCTTAGTAAATTGTGACTTGATCTATTTTCTAACCTGTGATTCATAGAAGGTATTATTATGATCTTACAGTACAAAGCGTATCTTATAACTTTTTTTTGCAGCTTGTTCAAAGGAAAGTTTGTACTGTTCGTGCTCATTATTCTCATTTTTTTGCTGCATTTACCATTTGTATTAGTTTCCTAGGGCTGTCATAATAAATTGTCACACGCCTGGTGTCTTAAAACAACAGAAATGTGTTTTGTCACAGTTCTAGAGGCTAGAAGTCAGACAGTCAAGGTGTCAGCAGGGCCACACTCCCTCTGAAGGATCTGAGGTAGAAATCTGTTCCATGCCTCTCTGTTGGCTTCTGGCAACCCCTGGTGTCACTTGGCTTGTAGCTGCATTTGTCCAATTTCTGCCTCCATCCTCCCTTGACATTCTTCTCTCTATGTGTGTCTGTATCTCTATATCTGTGCGTCTCCATCTCCCTCTGCTTATATGGGCTCCAGTCATTGTATTAGGGCCCATCCTAACCTGTATGATCTCATCTTAACTTGATTACATCTGCATAGACCCTATTTCCAAACAAGATCATATTCACAGGTATGATGTGGAGTGGAGGTGGATGCGTTAGGACTTTAACATATTACTTTGGGAGACATAATTCAATCCACACTGTTCTGTGACATTTGCTGTTGTCAATGTCTTTCTTCTATAATGTTTCTTAACTAATACCTTTCTCTTCAAGGAGGCCCTCTCTTGGTCTCTTGGAAAAGAGGAAAGTGTTAATATAGAAGTTAGAGCAATGGCTTTCAACCAGAAGTGATTTTGTTCCACAGGGCGTATTTGCCAATGTCGGGAGAAATTTTTGGTTGTCACAGCTGGGAGGTGGGAGAGTTTCTACTGGGCAGGAATGCCACTAAACCTCCTACAATGCACAAGATACCCCCCTGTTCCCACAACAAAGAATTATCCAGTCCCAAATGTTAATAACACCAAGACTGAGAAGCCCTGACCCAAAGGTTTCACAGAGCAATTAGAAAATATACTGCTTAGGATGCTTCTTTCGTGTCTTCATCAGATTGCACATTTTTTTTTTTTTTCCTGAGGAAGGTTGGCCCTGAGCTAACATCTGTGCCAGTCTTCCTCCACTTTGTATGTGGGTCACCACCACAGCATGGCCGACGAGTGGTGCAGGTCGACACCCAGGATCCGACCCCTCGAACCTGGGCCGCCGAAGCAGAGCAGGCCAAACTTAACCACGACACTAGCGGGATGGCCCCCAGAATGCACATTTTTGAGCTGAGGTTGGTGATGAAGGATTTGGAGACACAGACCTGGGACTGTCACACGGGACCTCACCTCACAGCTTAGCCTTTCTACACTATTGGTTGTCAGGCATAGCTGCCGGACCACCCGGGAAACATTGAAAACTGGCAAAAACCCAGGTCCTACTTTGATCTTTCAAATCAATATCGACAATGGACTGTAGAAACCTGTCCTTATGAAGCTTACACTCTGCTAGAGTGTTGGGACAGTAGCAAAACACACAGGCTAATTCTCCACTGTGTCCCCCGACAGTGAAGCTCTAGGCATCGTGTTCACTTGAATACCTCCTGAGCATTCCACGGCCTTGAAACATGATCCCGAGACAAGAAGTCTTCTTCCCTTGGTGCCAGCCTGTGTAGTGAGGTAAGTACCTAACACCTCAAACCAAGACTACTAAAAACAGTGCCTGGTAAATAGTAGACACTTAATAAATATGTGTTAAATGAATGAATAAATAAAAGAATGCTCTAAAGTATAAGGAAAAAAATGATTTGATTCTAGCTGTCCTCCAGACTAACCCAGCATCATTGGAACAAAGAATGTTCCACATTAGTAAAAGTGATATATTTCCCTCAGTCCTGCCAGAACACTCTAGAATAAAGAGTAAACTGTAACAGTTGGATAACATTATAACTGGGATGTTGAACGAGCACAATGAGTATGATGCAATAAAATGAAAATGTATTTTTGTTTTCCAGTCTCCTTTCCAAATGTATTAACTTACTCTAAGTCACAATGCACAGTCTCTATTTGCTAGTGAGAAAGCCTGGTCCTCGGTTTTGTCAGAAGATTGAACCTGGCCAATTCAAATGGTACCACCTCGCCCCTACCCCACCTCCCTACCCCTCAGCCCCCTGGACACTCCCTTTCCCTGTTCCATCTTCCCCTTCTTGCAGATCAGGGCTTTCGGTCCATTTTGGACTGAATTGAAGGAGGAGGGCATACACCTTTCTTAAGGAGGAGAACGACCAACCGACTGGTGCTGCTGAGCCTGCCTGATATTTCAACCTGTCTTTCTTGGGTTCTTTCCTTGGTCCTCCAGACGTCCCGTCCTCCCTTCCACTGGACCACACTAGTTGGGCTGTGTACACCTTCCTCATCAGGCAGCTGCTCCCACCTTAGCCTCTTATTTTCTCCTGGATTCACTCCACACAGAACTCTCCCTCTGGAAACCCCCACCACCATTCCAGGCATTGTAACGGGAAAGGTTTGAAAGGACTCTAACTCAGCTTACTCCTTTGACTCTGCACCTTGGGAAATTCATGGGAAAAACTCAAGCATTCTTTACGATGCTGCTTTTAGTTTTTGGTGAGAGTGCAATTTGCATTGACATTCCAGATCAATCTCTCTCTCTCCCTCCCTCTCTCTCTCAATGCTTCAGGCCAATAATAACTCTCTCTCTCCTTAAGATAACCCAGACTTGTGTCAGACACTTTATCTACCAAGCATCCTAACCGCAGAGAGTGGTTTCTTTGAGGCTGCCTGTCACTCAGCTTGACAACAGAAGGGAGTATCCCTCATCACTCTTGGTAGAATGGATCTAAGAGCGTGGGTGGCAACTCTTCACACATCCACAGTCTAGCCTCTCACCTCTCAAACTGTTTCTATCTTCCTTGTGAATCTGAGAGCTTTCTCACTATCTTAAGACACCTGAGAAATGTCTACTCAGCAATCTGACACATTACTTTGAAATTCCACATCTACTGGGTCCAGTTGACTCAAATGAACTGAGAAACAAAGAGCCCAATTGTATGAGCATTGCGTCAGTAATTGTCTTCTTTTTTTCAGTAGTACATAGTAATTTAGTAATTGGTAAATGGCTAGATTCAGGTTTTTCCCCTCATTTCCATGTTTAATTTAGAGTAATAATTAAATGAAAAGGTGTGTTAACTTCTAATCATGGCTATGTAAATTTTTGCATGTGTCTTGATGCCTATCCAGATTGATTATATAGTCTCTTGGGTGAAATAGCCTCTAGAGCGCTCACCCTGCAAATCTAAATCCATGAAATGAAAGTAAGAATTATTACCAAAAATCTAAAACAATTTTTAGCTTTGAACTCAAGTAGCCAATCTACTAATTCAAATAAGTTAGTAAAATGAGGCATTGGCAGCATTACATATGGCAGCCACAGTGATGTTAACAAGTAAATCATATTAGAATTTGCCTTCCTTAGTTCTCCAACGTCTTCCACCTGTACCTAAAGTGAAATCCTAGGTCCTTACCATAGTCTGCAAGGCTTTAATGTGAGTTGGCCTCTGCCTACATCCAGATCCTTTTTCCTCTCACTCTCACCTTAAATCACTACTTTCCAGACACACTAGCGTTTTGCATGCCTCTTTAGCTTGTTGATCTTCAGAGCCTCTGTACTTTATGACACTTCTATGCCAGCGGTTCTCACCTGGAACAATTTTGCCCTCCATGGGACATTTGGCAAGGTCTGGAGACACTTTGGTTGTAACAGCTGTGATGGAGGGTGCTATCAGCATCTACTGGATAGTGGCTAGGGATGCTGCTAAACATCCTACAACCACAGAAAAACCCCCATAACAAATTATTATCTGCCCTCAAATGTCAGTAGTGCCAAGATGGAAGAAGCTTTCTCTGTCTGCAGTGATCTACCTGCAAATATCCTCATGGCTTCTCCTCCTTCTCATGCCAGCCTCAGCTTAAAGCTTCGGTGAAACATTCTTCAAACCACCCAAGCTAACATAGCCCAGACCCTACCCCAACCCTCCTAAGTCATCACTGTATCTTGCTTATTATGAAGTTTATTATTTTATTGTCCTTATTCTCCCATAGTCTCTAGCTGCAGCAAGATAGTCCTTGATCTTCATGTTCACTGCTGTGTACTCCTCATTTGAGCCGTGCCAGGCACATAGCGACATCCGTTAGATACGTGTTAGATTAGTGAGACAGAGAGAAAGGCACATAAGAGTGAGTTGATAAGTAGCTAAAACACTATTTTAAAGATTCTTTTTTTCCTGAAACACTTTGTTGGGCCAAAAAAAAAAAAAAAGGGAAAAAGTGTTCAGGAATTGATTTACAAAAACAGCAGGGGTTTTCAGATATAATGGGTTATCAGATTAAGCTTTTCAATGGCATCACTGATGTTTGAAGGGTCAGGTAAGTCAAAAGAGAGCTAGAGCACGACACACACTAATTTTACAGTAAAAATAACATGTGCACACAATGACAACTCACACTTCCACAGAAGTAACTTAGCACTGCAGTGAACAAATCCTACTGAATGAATGGCATAGAGGCGAAAGGCCATTAGGTTTATCATGAGGATAGGAGGGGAATCACTTGGAGAACATTGCAGGAGCTGGAAATTATACTTTCATTTTACCTAGGAATTTAGTCAACCCATTTGCCTTAAATTAACGTCAAATCAGATGTTTATAGGTGCCAGCTTTCTCAAAGCATACCAGATGAATTTCTCCCTTCTGGTTTGGTGCCTGAAAAGCAAAAATGGCATCCTTTATTCCCTGCTGGTTTGATGGCTCAGTCTTCAACCTCTGTTGATCATTCAACACAGGAGAGAAGAGAACATTCCCTTATGTAATTGGAATGCTACTGACATTTGCTCATTTTTTATCATTATCCACTCAGATCCGACTTTTAAGGAAGCAAGATTTTCCAATTTCCAAAACACTGGGCATGCAGGGGTGTGGGGTGGAGGTGGAGGGAAGACACCAGAAGGAGGGGAGAAATTAAATATATATCTCGTAAAAGTATCTTGATTCACCCCGGTTTTACCTTTAGTCAAGTGGTAGACTCTTTACAGGTCGATGATAGGAATATGTGAACCTCTCAAAATTAAATTTAGAATAATGGGGCCGGCCCCGTGGCTTAGCGGTTAAGTGCGCGCGCTCCGCTACTGGCGGCCCGGGTTTGGATCCCAGGCACGCACTGACACACCACTTCTCCAGCCATGCTGAGGCCGCGACCCACATACAGCAACTAGAAGGATGTGCAACTATGACATACAACTATCTACTGGGGCTTTGGGGAAAAAAAAAGGAGGAAGATTGGCAATAGATGTTAGCTCAGAGCCAGTCTTCCTCAGCAAAAAGAGGAGGATTGGCATGGATGTTAGCTCAGGGCTGATCTTCCTCACACACACAAAAAAATTTAGAATAATGTTTATGTACATTTATGTTTTGTTCCGAGAAGAATCTCCACTTCTTTATTGAAAGTTCTAATATTTCCTCTCTTTAGATGTTTTCTACTCTTGGGATAGTTCCTATTTTATGACACAGTAGTCAATTATAAAATTAGTATAAATGGGGGGCTATTTCAATGAACTTGGTAGAATTTGGTGATACATTATTCACATGTTCCTTTTTTAGAAATTTCAAAAATTTAGTAAAGGAGTCTATGACTCACCAAAAACCACAGGGAATCTTTGGGCTGGTGACAAACTATTCCTGAGCATCCCGCTACATCCTCCAAGGAGAGAAGTGAAGTCAAGGAAAGAGATGAGAGCGTGTATCTCTAAAAGCAATATTTCCAGCAAGCAGAATAGAACAGGTACAAAAGATTTGTACTTCCAGGTCTACCTCACCTGATTTTTGTTCCCTTCAAATATCATATTACTTTTCAAAATTAAGGAATTTACTTGATGAAGATATCTATGTTTAGAGTTCATGCGAGGAGTTTGGAGAAATATGGGAAAAGAGGACGGCGTCAGAATGGAATCATGAATGAAGCATGGTAAAGCAGGACAAACTTGGGAAATTCTGGATTTTTCGCAACTAAGCAGTTAATAGACTAGAGTCTGAATGTGGAGAAATAAAGGACAACCAATGCGAGCCTTTCACCTCCTGCTTTATCATCCCACATGCATCAGTCATGCTTAGGAAAGTACCTTAGGTTTTACCTTCCTTCACTCTGTTTGAAACTTGTGATAGCTGAGGAGGGAGGGCAGCAATCAGAATATTGCCAAGTAAAATTGTAGTAAGTGGAAAAGACACTGATAAAGAAAAAATGCTAGAACTTCTGCATCAACCTGAACAAATGATTATATTAAATTTGCTTTTTGCTTTACTTCACATAGAAATATGTGATACTTGTACAAAATTATCCTATACCTGGGATAGAGGTGACATGGAGATGAAAATACTTTGTTACTTAGCAATCCTGACCTCCAGGAATCAAGTGAACTTTCTTTGGGCATTAGACTTCCCTCTATGACAAAGGTTTTATAGGTAGCCAGATTCCTTTAGTGACTAATCCTTGACTTTTCACATCAAAAATAGATGGTCCCTTTCTATAGAAAGATGTGTGAGTGAATCATATCTCCCACTTTGAGGCTATAAATCTGATATGAAGGTGACAAAAATGCTGATTGTATGTATTTACATTGAGGTGGAAAAGGAAAGTAGGAGTGCTCAAAGAAGAGAGAGCAATGACTCCTGAGGCTGGATTTCACGTCAAGAATAACAAGGGCTCCAAACATGCTTTCTATCTCTCAGAGGACATGGCAATCCCCCCACCACATATTAAAAAGTAACTATTGTGTTGTAAGAAATATGACTAGTAAAGAAAAGATTTGATAATGAAGTCTTGGGTTATGTGAAAATAATGAAAACTATGATGAATAATTCCTTGTGAAAACTCTATAAGCAGTTCTAAGGCACCTGTCAGAGGAAGGACAGATGAGGACATAAAATCAACCAGTGAGCCTGTCTCCTTGGATGCAATGGAAGTCTCCCAACATCGCAGTTATGGTGCCTGAGGGCACAGTAAATAAATGCCTTCTTTTTCTTTGATGTTCACATCTGTAGCTGTATGATTCCACTTCAATCTTGGGACAGATGGCCATGAAGCTATCCTAGGCATTAATAAGGATTTCTTTGAGAACCTGGCATAGCTTCCCAAAAGAATAGCTCTCTACTTGCATTTATGTATGGCAGGTAGTCACTATATTCTGAAGTTTGGGAGGTACTCAAAACCCTCACTATATTTTTTCCCAACATCGTAGTGCTGGGAATCTTTAAATTACCAGTCATCGTTTCCTTCTGTACAGGTTTTCCAAAGGTTCTTAATATTAACATTAATTATGCTATTACAATATTGATCCTAGTACCTAGTTAGCTAGCTAGCTAACTATTTTATTTTATTTTATTTTCTAATTCCCTGTCACATAGTATGAGGTGATAAGCACAGACAACTTCTGATGCAGAATTGAGGAAGGTAGGAAGGAGTTGGCAAAATTCTGTTCATCAGGTTCTGAGTAGGATGGTAGAAATTCAAAGTATTAAACAGAAAGTACTTGATTAGGAGAGGTTGAAAGATATTAGGGTGACAATTCAAAACTTTTTCTGGGTGTATTTTCAGGGTTCTATATCTTCTCTGAACATATTCCACACATCTATTGTTATATCAAATTCATCTTCTCCTTGGAGACCTCAATCTTGCCAAGACTGAGACCGTTTAGTCCAATCTGGTCTGTTTTTTTTCTAGGCCAATTGCACAGTTGTCAACGTGGCATCTGTCTTCATCAGCATCATGAAAGGTTCGCTCTCCTCTCTTCTGAGTTATAGCTCCTCCTTCCAGAATTATACACATCTCCCTCTTCCATGGTTCACTCCCATTGCTTCCTGGGAATGGCACTTAGGAAGTAAATTTTTTGAGACTTTTCAAATTGACTAATAATTGCTTGACTGAGGACAGAATTTTAGTTCTGATTAATCTGTCCCTTCAATTTGAAAGCAATGTTTCATTACAGTCAAATTTCTAGTGTTGTGGAAAAGTTTTATGTTATTTATATTCTTATTGCTTTCTGTGTATTGAGATTTTTTTCCCTTTCTGGAAACTTTAATAATCTCTTATTCTCTTGTTTTTAAAATTTTATGATACCGTGTGTTGGTATGATTCTGTTCTACTGTCGTAAGCTTGGATGCTTGGTAGGCGTTTTTTTTTTAATTTTTTTGTTTATTGCAGTAACATTAGTTTATAACATTGTTTAAATTTCAGGTGTACATCATTATACTTCTATTTCTGCATGGATTACATCATGTTCTCATGTTCACCACCCAAATACTAATTACAATCCATCACCACACACATGTGCCTAATTCTCCCTTTCGCCCTCCTCCCTCCCCCCTTCCCCTCTGGTAACCACCAATCCAATCTCTGTCTCTCTGTGTTTGTTTGTTGTTGTTTTTATCTAGTACATAATGAATGAGATCATATGGTATTTGACCTTCTCCCTCTGACTTATTTCACTTTGCATAATACCCTCAATTTCCATCCATGTTGTCACAAATGGCTGGATTTCATCCTTTCTTATGGCTGAGTAGTATTCCATTGTGTATATATACCACATCTTCTTTACCCATTCATCCCTTGATGGGCACTTAGATTGCTTCCAAGTCTTGGCTATTGTGAATAACGCTGCAATGAACACAGGGGTGCATGTATCTTTACACATTGGTGTTTTCAAGTTCTTTGGATAAATACCCAGCAGTGGAATAGCTGGATCATATGGTAGTTCTATCCTTAATTTTTTGAGGAATCTCCGTACTGTTTTCCACAGTGGCTGCACCAGTTTGCACTCCCACCAGCAGTGTATGAGAGTTCCCGTCTCTCCACATCCTCTCCAACACTTGTCTTTCCTGTCTTGTTAATTATAGCCATTCTGACGGGTGTGAGGTGATATCTCACTGTAGTTTTGATTTGCATTTCCCTGATAGTTAATGATGTTGAACATCTTTTCATGTGCCTGTTGGCCATCTGTATATCTTCTTTGGAGAAATGTCTGTTCAGGTATTTTGCCCATTTTTTAGTTGGGTGGTTAGTTTTTTTGTTGTTTGGTAGGCGTTTTTAATCAGCAAACTGTTATTTTCAGTTTTCAGTACTTCTCTTGATTTATCATTGATAACTTCTTACCCTGTGTTTTCTCTGTTCTCATTAACAGAAACTTCCTATATTTGGATGTTTAGACCTTAGGACTGATTGTCTAACTTTATTATCTTACTTTTCCTATTATCTGTCTTTTAATTTGTGTTGTTCTTGTTCTACTTTCTGGTAGATTTCTGAAACTTTATTTTCAAAAATTTCTATTAGTATTTTCATTTCTGATATGTTTTTAATTTCCAAGATTTGGGGAAAGAGAGAAGAGTTTTGAATTATTTTATGAATATCTTGGTTTCTAATTTCAGTTCTTTTTTAGGAAAGTAATTTAATATTAATCTTAATTATAGAAGTAATTTATCTTTCCTTATCTCTCTGTCTATGTATGTAATTGTGTAAATTTTTTCCTACTTTCCTCACAATTTTTTTCCTCCTACTTCCTTTTTCCTGCTATTTGTTTGATTTCTCTCTGTTTTCATGTTACGGGTTTGTTTTAAATATCTAATGATTCTTAACAGTCTGTTCTTATTTAAGAGTAAAATATTAGAAAGCTATTTGGAAGTGGTTTTTTTCAGAGCATGGCTTTATTGCAGGATGATCTGGATGAGCCATTTAATACTCAATTGGCAGATTTATTATTACTATTTTTTTAGCCTGATCAGTTTCCCCATGAAGGAAACACCCAATTTCTTACTTGGGAAGAACAAGCTCGGCTACCAAATTGTCTTTAATCCATGTAGGAGATAGGGGTGTGGGGTGTTTATCTTCTAAGAAGGAGATTTTCATTTAATCCCTCTGTTTTCAATATGCTATTTCATGTGTGCTTCATGCCCACAAATCCAGTTCTCTCTCATTCAACTTTTATCTTCCAGTGGTTTGAGAATGGAGCCATTACCTTTCTGAAATTTTTATACAAATATTCAACTAATTCTACTGTGTCAAGCTCCATCTAGAACTTCACTTTTAGATCTATCCAAGACCCCTAATTCCTGAGGTTTTTCTGGAATTTTATGGTATAAGTAAGCATGATTCTGGTTCTGAATTACCCTCTTATAAATTTTCTCTCTCTCTCTCTCTGTCCTTCTCTCCCTTCCTCTCTCCCTCCATTCATCAATTAGGTCAATAGTTTGCTGTTTGGTTATTTGATAAGGAGGGAATAACTTGCTGGTTTTCTTGCCTGAGTGCTAAACAACTTCAAAAATAAGGCAAAGGAAGGAAGTATATGGAAAACAAAATAAACATTTTGAAATGTTAATGCTGATATTAAATAGTGTTTCTTTTATCTACAAGAAAGTGGACTTCCTATTACTGAATCTTAGAATGAAAAGACTTACCCACCCAGCAGTACTGAACCGGAGCAGGCCCCCATCCCAGGACAGAGCTACTCCTAGACATCCAAAACACAGCATATATTACCTGCAGTCTGCTGGCTCCTGAGAAAGAAAGGAATCTGCTGGCCACACATGCCCACATTCTCCTTCCAAGGTCACCAGTCAGGTAGAGTATTCCATCTCCTCTTGGGTAGAGTGATTAAGTATATAGTGAGAGGCCAAAAGAGTAATGCCTGTCGGGGGAAGAGGGAGAATCTCCCTCTGCCCTTTCCCTTAAGGTTCTTCTGGCTGGCCAAATAATCAACAAGACAGGTTAGCAGGAGAAAATAATACCAAGTTTAATAACATGTATACATGGGAGAAAGCAGGGACACTGCGTTTCTCCACACAATAGCAGAAATTCTCGTCTTAAATATCATTTTCAGCCAATGACAAAGGAGGATTTTGGGGGTGGGGGAGTCAATTACAGGAGATTACCATTAAAGCACAGTAAACAAGAGTAAGGTTTATTATACAGATTTAAGTCATCACCTTCCACATTGATAAGTCACTAGAAATGAGCTCATCCCCCTCTCTTCTCCAAACAGAGAGGGAGATACCTTTACAAATGGAGATTTCCCTTATAAATGTAAATGTCTGTCTGGCAACTCCTTGCAGGGCCATCCAAAGAATGTGGCCAGAGACAGGACTCCCGATAAGATGGGCTTGTTGGTGCCTTTTCTATTGTAACCTCTATCCTAAATTATCTTTTATAGCAGTCATGATAATAACCCCTTCCTAAAACAGATTTTTTTTGGTTTTAAATTCTTTAGGCAGTTTGAGAGGGGAAACTCAAATATTTTTCCTGAGCTCTCTGAGTCCTTATTGTCTTCAGCTCGAAATAATCCGCATACCAGAGTGGTGCTTCCTGGGGCAGCTTGCCCTGAGCACCATCAGTTCCCTCCTCTGAAACTTCCCTAGAAGTTTCACATATTAAAAGCTGAGCTGGTGACTGTGGAGAGAGAAATCGTGTTAGTACCCGGGTGATAAGAAGTCTGCAAAGAGAGAAAAGAACATAGATTAGAATGAGGATGAACAAGCAAAAAAGAACAAATCGGAGCACATTTCCCCACACTCCATTAAACCAGTCCCCCACTCATGGAAATAAGTCAGTCCAATAAAATGTGTGAGCTTCGTTTATCTGATGAAAAATGTCAATCTTCTCTTTTAATAGATTTAAGTTAGATATTACTTGACCTGTTTGATTCACATAAAAACAACATTTTTCTCCAATGACTGCGCATGCTCCTCCTTGCTGGGCAGTGAGTACGTCCAGAGCGCGCCGATTTTGGAGCACCACAGATGCTAGGCTGTTAATCTCTGACTGGAGTATGTTTAAGGTTTGCATGGTGGTGTTGAACTCTTGTTCCATTACCATAGAGAGATTTAATATTGCTTTCTCCAACTCATAATCTCCAAAGCCGGGGAATAGGACTCTCAAGGCTGAAAAGAACTTGGAGTTGTGATACACAAGTGGATTTTCCACGATTTCTCGACTGGCACGTTTATGTGGCACAATCTTATGAACAAACGAACCCAAGTTTGTAATTTGGCTAGCATTTAAGGTGGAGTGTTTGGTGACAGAAGGAGCCAGGTATCCAAGTCCGCATCGTCCTGACCAATTAGGTGGGAATCCTTTATACACTTTGTTGCCGCATAAAATGAAAAGACCAGTGTAGTTTAAAGACAAGGTTAGAATTGAGTCTGTAGTTCCCAGGATCTGGACTATTTCATGATCTGTGCCACTTGCACTGCTACTACCTAAACATCTCCATTTCCCATGAACTCCAGTCAGTCTGCGAGAACAGAACAGATTGCGGAATAGCTGGTACAGGAGGCCTGCAGTCTGATTCTGACAGCTATAAAGCCTGGTCTTGTCACCTGACCAGGTGAGTCCAGATTTTTGATCCACCCATATATAGTCTGTGGCATTGGGCAGCTTAACCATGCGGATAGCTGCTATACCCCAAGTTGCACACGGGTGGCTCGTAAGCCATCCAGAGCACTTGGTGATTTGGCAAATGTTTGTGCCAGAGGGAGTAGTGATAGAGTCACTTACAATTCCCTTGAGAGTTCTGAAGATGCCACCTGCGGAATCAAACCACAGAGTTTGACGGCAATATTGTCTCGGTATATCACCCAGGAAAGGTCCAGTGCCATGTTTACTTTCAATGCAGAGGGAAAAACTTTCACTTATTGTTTGTGCTTGGGCAAGGGACAGTCCTTGACCTTCTAAGTAATCTTTCTGGGGCCCAAGTGACTCACCAGGAGAAGAAGCAGAGTGAAGTTTCCCTTCTTGCGGATACCATACTCTGTTACTCGTCCATTTTCCGTACTTAGTCCACCAGGTGTTCATATCAGCAGGAACAAAGACTAGTTCGGGTTCTTTTGCACTATCTAGCTGTTGACATAACCAACAGTCAGATTGATTAGTTAGCGTGGCTAGGGCTTGGTAAACTGGCATAAGGGGGTGTTTGGTCTGTGCCCGACCTGTTGAAAAGGAGAGGGTTAGTAAAAGCAAGACACAGATCGGAAAAGAGCCCATAGCGGAGACTTAGAGAGGGGAAGAGGGACAGACAGAGACCAGCACTCTCCAGTCAGCTTTCTAATAAATGAAAAAAAAAAAATATATATATATATATATATATATCCACTAATAGTTTGTGTGTGTGAGTGTGTATATATATAGGGAGTTTTGAAGCAAGGGGGAGGAAATGGGTCAAAGTAGGTTTTCTTGATCCGTGATCTTGGGAAAAGCTGTCTACTTCGTGATGTCGGCTGCTTCTGGGGCCTGGGTTTTGGCCCTCGAAATCCTTAGTTTAAGGTCTCCTGTGGGGATTATCTCCCAGTTGTCCTGAGAGCGATGTTCTGGGTCTATTTTGGCGTGGCTCGCATGGATCCAGGAAGATTTTTCCTTTATTTTGATGGCAGTGCAGGTCGTCAGTAAGACTTCATAAGGTCCTTCCCAGCGAGGTGACAGTGCGTGTTTTCTTCTAAAGACCTTGATGTACACCCGGTCTCCTGGTCGAAAGGGATGGCAAGGCTTGTCAGAAGGTGGTGGCCATGCCTCTTTTACCTGTTGACGATATGCTTCAAGTATACTAGTTAATTTTTGTATATAACAAGTCATAGCATCAAATTGTTCACTTAAGTTCCCATAATATTCATTTAATCCAGGAATTGAAGGTTTAGAGACACCAGTAGGCATTGGACGTCCAAAAACTATTTCAAAAGGAGTCAGTCCATGCCTTCTATTTGGAGTATTTTGAATCTTCATAAGGGCCAAGGGCAGAGCTTCTGGCCATTTAAGTCCAGTTTCTTGACAGATTTTTCCTAGAGTTCTTTTTATATCTAGATTTTTACGTTCTACTTGCCCTGATGACTGAGGGTGATATGGGGTATGAAATTTTAATGAATACCCCAGAGTTTTTGCAAGCAAGTGGTTTATCTCTGCTGTAAAATGAGTTCCTTGGTCTGATTCAATCCATAAAGGAATGCCAAAACGAGGAATAACTTCAGTTATTAATTTTTTTACCACTGTTGTGGCATCTGCATGTCTGGTCGGATAGCATTCAGTCCATCCACTAAACATGCAGACAATAACCAAACAGTGAGAGTAACCTAAAGCTGAAGGCAAGTCTATAAAATCCATTTGGAGTGCCGCAAAAGGCAACGTGGGCCTGGGAGGACTTCCTGGATCACACTGATTTCTCCCAGAGACTTGGTAAGATTTGCAAGTTGTGCACTGGGAGGTGATTTGGTCAGAAATTTTATGGATGCCAGGGCAAAACCAATTGTCTTTCAGTTCCTTAACTATCCCCCGTTTGCACATATGTCCCATTTGGTGGGAGATAAGTGCAAGCCAAAAAGTCAAAAGAAAAGGAGCTACTGGAAGTCCATTTGGTCCAATGTATAATCCATCTGATAATTGTTTGGCACCCTTTTGTATCCAATTGTCTTTTTCAGATTGTGGGGCATTTGCCTGATAGTTAATAACATCAGTCAGGGATAAAGGCAGGTTTAAAAGTTGGGTGGAAAACGGATAAGGGGGTCCATAGTGAGCTGCATGTTTAGCAGCTCTGTCAGCCCTGTCATTCCCTAAAGATATGACATCAGTCTCCTTAGTATGGGCTGAACAATGAACAATGGCAATTTTTGAAGGAAGGTGAATAGCTTGTAATAAGGCTGCAATTAAGTGTCCATTAGCAATAGGAGTTCCTGCAGAAGTTAAGAAACCACGGGATTTCCAGATTGTGCCAACAGCATGGCAGACTCCAAAAGCATATTTGGAGTCTGTGTAAATAGTGGCAGTTTTTCCTTTTGTTAATGTGCAGGCCCTAGTAAGAGCTATGAGTTCAGCAGCTTGGGCTGATTTTATGGTGGGCAAAGAATAAGCTTCAAGAGTTTCATGTGGGGAAACTATGGCATAACCAGTTATTATGCTTCCCCGGGAATTTCGTTTACAGGAGCCGTCACAAAACAGAAGTAAGTCTGGATTGTCTAAAGGGATATCTGAAAGATCCTCTCGTGGCTTTGATACCATTTCTATAGTTGCAAGGCAATCATGTGGAATGGAGTGGGGCTCTCCATCATCAGGAAGGGGCAGTAAAGTAGCTGGATTTAAAGTGTTGCAACGATGTAAGATGATGGAAGGGTTAGTTAAAAGAGCCTGTTCATAGGTGGTCTGTCGCCGTGTAGAGAGATGTTGCGTCCTATGAACTTGCAAAATAGCTGATACCGAATGTGGGACATAGAGGTGAATGGGAGAGCCTAATGTAAGAGTACTGGCCTTATCAATCAGAGTGGCAGCTGCAGCCACCGCACGTAAGCATGGGGGCATGCCTGATGCCACAGGGTCCAGTTGGCATGAGAAATATGCTATAGGACGTATTTGAGAGGCAAAAGGTTGCCCTAGAATGCCTGCAGCAATTCCATTATTTTCATGACAGTATAGATGAAAAGGCTTGTCAAAATTAGGTAAGCCAAGAGCCGGAGGCATGGACAAAGCTATTTTTAAGGCCTCAAAGGAGTTTAATGACTCTGAGGGCCAGGAAATAGGCTCTGGGACAATATCTGGGAGAAGAGAATACAGAGGTTTAGCAAGGGCTGCAAAATTAGGAATCCATTGGCGGCAGTAACCAGCAGCTCCTAGAAATTTACGTAGCTGTTTCTTTGTTTTGGGGAGAGGGATGGATAGAATTGACTCAAGGCGTTTGGGGGTTAGCTTTTGAATGCCTTGAGATATCTCATGTCCTAAGTAGGTAACAGTCATTTGAACCCACTGAAGTTTAGACCTGGAGGCTTTATGGCCTCGTTCAGCTAGGGCTTTCAAGAGAATGAGAGAATCTGTAAGAGCCCCCTGCTTAGTTGGATTACAGAGTAAAAGGTCATCAACATATTGAACAAGAGTGGAGCCTTGAGTAAAGACTACAGAATCCAAGTCAGCTTTAAGGACCTGGGAAAATATTGAGGGGGACTCACAATATCCCTGAGGTATTCGAGTCCATGTTAATTGTCTCCCTTTAAATGTAAATGCGAAAAGAAATTGTGAGTCAGGGTGTAATGGGATTGAAAAGAAAGCTGAGCAGAGGTCAACTACTGTAAACCAGGCTGCATCAGCAGGTATTGAGGTCAGGATGACAGCTGGATTAGGGACCACAGGATGCCGAGGAATTACAAAAGAGTTTATGGCTCTGAGGTCTTGTACAAATCTATAGATTTGGTTTCCGTCTGAGTCAAATTTGCCTTCTTTTTTTACTGGCAAGATTGGCGTGTTACAGGGGGAGGAAGTAAAAACTAGTACACCCTGTTGCAAAAGGGAATCTATTATGGGTTCAATTCCTTGCTCGGCATCTCTGGAGAGCGGGTATTGGGCTACTGATGGAAACGGTTTATTTTTTTTCCAAGTAACGTGCACGGGCTCAGCACTAAGCAACAATCCTACCTCATTTGCATGTGTAGCCCAAAGACTGGTTGGGACATTCTTTAAAGACTCATCTTCCTCAGAAGGATTTAAATCAGGACAAGTTTCCATCATGGAAAGTAGGAGACTTGGGGCTTGGTCAGAAGGTAAGGAGATAAAAACTCCTCTTTTATTACAATTTATAGTGGCATTAAATTTACATAGCAAATCTCGGCCAAAGAGGTTTGCTGGTGAACAATCAGAAACTAAAAAGGCATGATGAGTGTTAAGGGGGCCTAAAGATATTGGAATGGGCCTAGATATGGGCAGTGAAATAGGCTGTCCAGAGACTCCAACAGCTTGAATAGAATCAGAGGTAACAGGTAGAGATATATCCTTTGAACGGATAGTAGAGAATGTCGCACCAGTGTCAATTAAGAAATCCAGTTCCCGATCCTCTATTTTAAGCTTAACTGTAGGCTCAGGGGTGCGACTGAGGATCGGCTGACCCCATCATTTGAGGGAGAAATGCCCCTCAGGTGGAGAAAAATGAGCCTTTTGGGGGTGCTGGGGCCAAGCGGGAACATTTTTTAAACTTTCCCTTCTCTTAAGAGCGGGACATGCCCTTTTCCAATGCCCTGGTTTCTTGCAATACCTACAATTGTCGTCCGAAGGCAAATAGGGAGACCTCTGAGTGGGCTTTAGTTTACTTTCAGGGTTGAATCTTTGCTTTTCAAAAGATTCAATTTGCAAAGCAAGAAGAGTTGTCTTTAACTCTTTTTTTTTCTTGCTTTCTTGCTGACAATTTTCAAAGAATTGTGTAGCAGCCTCCATTATTACACTTAATGGTTGCCCTGACCAACCAACCACACTGTTTTGAATTTGTTTTTTTATATCAGGAAGAAAATTCCCAACTAAAGCGGAAATTAAGAGATTCCTATGTTCTGGGGCTTCCGGATTCAATGCAGTGTGTCTTTGGAAAGTCTGAATAAACCGTTCAACAAAAGCTTTAGGATGTTCTCCCTCGTTCTGAGTGCATAATTCAATTTTTGACCAATTTACTTTAGGAGGAAACGCCTCTAGAATCGCTCCTATTAAACCTTGAATATCAGCCTCTAGCTGTGCCACTTCCTGGTCATCTGCAGGAGGGCCTGGGAGAGGGTCTGGCCATCTATTTCCTCTATGAGGGGGGTTCTCTCCAGGGGGCCGTCTGGCCTGTCTGATAACTACAGTGTAGTCATGGGATGGAAGAACGCCCCTTAGCAGCCAGTCAAGGTCTCGGTGGGTGGGGTTATGAATAGCCACTAATCTTTCTAATTCTTCTCTAAATTTAGTAGGGTCTTCTGACAATGGAGGCAGGAGAGTTTTATAATTTAATAGATCAGCTGCTGTCCAGGGGACATGAATTCTCTGCAGCGGAGGTCCAGGATACATCCGCAATGGACACTGCATAGGAATGTCTGAAGCTGGCAGAGCCTGATTACAGAGCCCTGGAAAGTAGGAGGAGTTGTAAGACACAGCAAAACGAACCTTCCTGCCTTTCCTGGGTGTTTCTACTAAATTTACTTCTTGGTTTTCAGCATTTACACAAATAACCTGTATGCCCCTTGCTTGGAGGTCAGGCCTAAGCGCCCCCTGTAAGTCTTCAACAGTGAGAGAAGTTAAAACAGGCAGCGGAATGCCCTTCGGAGATGTTGGAGTCCTGGGGCTTAAGGGAACTGGCTGAGGAGGTGGCTGAGGAGCTAAGTCTTGAGGGGGAGGATTTGGGCCAGGGGCCCAGAGATCCAAAAGATCTTCTGGGGAGTCAGGGACAGGGAGTTGGGGATATAAGGGAGCGTAGGAGGGAGGAGGAAGGGAATTTTCAGTAACTTTGACTTTCAATCTTTGTTCTAACTCTGACTTTTGTTTTTTTACTTTATTAAGAGATTCCCTAAGGCTAGCCGTTATACTTTTCTGGGTTTTCTTTTCAATTTGATCTTCCCATAAATACCAATAGGGCAGCTGCTTGGGATGAGAGCTCTCTAAAATATTTTTCAAATATAGAAGTTTTTCCAATTCAAAGGATCCATCGTCTGGCCATTGACGAGTAGGATCTTCATTTGTATATTTATTCCAATAGTGACTCAATCCAATAAGCCTTTTTAAGGAAAGACCCGGAGGTAACTTTCCACGCTTAGAATAAATCTTTACCATGGACGCAAGAGGCGTCCCTGGTGAGGGCGCAGATGATGTAGCCCCCATGATCCACAAAATTCACTCCAAAAGATATTCAGAGACAGTAAAGACCTTCGTTGCACAGACGGTAAGGATAAAAGGGTGTCTCCGGTCTCCCACAATAGTGTGGGACGCCTCCGTCACAGACCCGCTAATCTGTGACACCGGGCGGGCGATACTGGAATGGGATTTTTCCAGCACTAACAAGCAACGAAGGTTAAGACGACAAAAGCCCTTATGGACTGGGCCCTTTTATGACAAACTCCCCTGAGAACTTGGCACAGCCGGACAAAGAGACAGTTCGGAACCCCAGTCTACTCGACTGGCCACCAAGGTGCACCCCGGTAAATGCACCTTCCGTATGGTGGAGACCAAGGAGAATATTCTCACTGGTCACAAAGCCAAGTTTTCTCAGGACACAGAACAAGACAGAAGGAAAAACCTCATCCGGTTTTTTTTTTTTTTTCTGTGCACAATGACAGCTTTAGTCACGCCTTAGGTCTCTTGGAGCCAGAATAATACCTAGAGGGGGAGGTGCCGCGGGGTTGGGGACTGTGTGCTTTTACAGAGTACCTCGTCGTTGCACGGACATTTTCTTGCAGTTGGCGGGGGACCTGTGTCATCTACCCCGTTCCGTGATCCAACTTATCCTGACACGGGAGTCTTCTGAAAGTGGCGAGCGCCCTAATGGCTCTTAACTGCTCGACCCGCGCCCACTTAAATTTGCGGCCTTTTTGGCTTCCAAGATGCCCTTGGCAATGACATTCACTTCATGTGCATAATAACCCACAGCAAAGTTTGTAGACGCCGGTCTGGTGAGACCCGCAAACTCACCAGTCTGTGGGGCCGGCCCGGACAGCAGGCTTGTAGGGCCTATGCCTGCGTCCTACCCTATGGTATTTCCTTCTTATGACAAAAGACACAGACAAAAGAGAAAAACAGAGACTATCTCTGGGAGGAAAAGGGATCAAGATAAAAAAACCAAGAGTACTCTACCAAATTTAAACCAAGAGTCACTAAAAGCCCAAGAAACTAGTTTCCCAAATATTTTCTCCTGCCAATCTAAATTTAGAAAGAGAAAAAATTCTCACCACTTCCTTCCGCCGGACCCCGCAGATAGAGATTCCGGGAGGCTGACGTGGTAAGAAGTCTTACCTTTTGCCGGCTTTCGTCAGGCGTTCCCGTATCTCATCATCTGCAGTAGTCCAGGGAGAAGGCAGGTCTTCCAGCCAGAGAAGGCAACTTACCAGCCAGTGCTTCTCCTGGCTGGCTCGCCAAAACTGTCGGGGGAAGAGGGAGAATCTCCCTCTGCCCTTTCCCTTAAGGTTCTTCTGGCTGGCCAAATAATCAACAAGACAGGTTAGCAGGAGAAAATAATACCAAGTTTAATAACATGTATACATGGGAGAAAGCAGGGACACTGCGTTTCTCCACACAATAGCAGAAATTCTCGTCTTAAATATCATTTTCAGCCAATGACAAAGGAGGATTTTGGGGGTGGGGGAGTCAATTACAGGAGATTACCATTAAAGCACAGTAAACAAGAGTAAGGTTTATTATACAGATTTAAGTCATCACCTTCCACATTGATAAGTCACTAGAAATGAGCTCATCCCCCTCTCTTCTCCAAACAGAGAGGGAGATACCTTTACAAATGGAGATTTCCCTTATAAATGTAAATGTCTGTCTGGCAACTCCTTGCAGGGCCATCCAAAGAATGTGGCCAGAGACAGGACTCCCGATAAGATGGGCTTGTTGGTGCCTTTTCTATTGTAACCTCTATCCTAAATTATCTTTTATAGCAGTCATGATAATAACCCCTTCCTAAAACAGATTTTTTTTGGTTTTAAATTCTTTAGGCAGTTTGAGAGGGGAAACTCAAATATTTTTCCTGAGCTCTCTGAGTCCTTATTGTCTTCAGCTCGAAATAATCCGCATACCAGAGTGGTGCTTCCTGGGGCAGCTTGCCCTGAGCACCATCATGCCAAAGCATCTCCTTTCACATGGAGCTAATCATCAGGAGTAAAATAGAAGCATCACCACTTCCAATATTCCCCTAGTTTTGTTCTCTTAACTCATTGGCTTAACTATTAAAGCTGTGGTTAGTTGGGAATGTGCTACTTCCCTCTCAGGGAGAGATTAGCTGTCCCTCAGAATAATCCTTCATGATGCCACTCTGCATTTAACAGCTGCTCATTTGGCTTTCTTCTTGGATATGGGTCAGAAGAGTGCATTAATTAAATCATCTCCAAGGCCACTCTGTACTCAAGACTAAAAAGTCACTCTTTATTCTATTTCCCTTCGCAAATTATGTCCAGCCACTTGTTCAGAGGTCCTCAATGAGACCAAATGACATCATAAATATATTTCAATAATAAACTACATAAAGATATTGCAATAATAAAATTCCAGCAGCACAGAGATGTTTCAGATAGGAATATAAATCTCTTGCCATCGTCAAATTCCCTGGGAGAAAACAGATCCAACTGTTAAATTCTCTTGCAAGTCAAAGCCCAGAGATCAAAAGATTTGTAGAACCAAAATTAAATTATATTTTCCTCATGTGTTAATAGTCCAAAGAAATTTAAAAGTCGACTCTAATTTCTTATTTCTGCTCAATTTCAAATCTTGGTTATATTTGTCTGGGTGGTCAAATGTAGTGGATAAAAGCATAGAGTCTGAATCAGATTACTTGGGTTTGAATCCTGTGGGCATTACTTGATAGTTGAGTGACCCTGGATAAGTTATTGAACCTCTTTGTCTCTTGGATATCCAAACTGTAAAATAGAAATTAAATCTTATCCAGCTCATGAAATTGATGTGAGTTTTACATAAAGTAATATATGTAAAGTCCTTAAAAGAGTGCCTGGAATATAAGATACTTTCTTCAGTGGCTTCAGCTTGAATTGTCTTCCATAGGAATGAGTAGTACTCCTTGGAAGTTAAATTGATCAGTGCCAAGTCTCTGAGGTTGCTCATTTTTTGAATCTATATCATTAACATGACAGCTAAGAATATGACAAAACTGACTCCACACCCACCAAATAATACAAAACTCTCAGGACCTAGAACAGTTATTCCAAGCAAAATTACATTCCCATAAGTTAGTATTTGGGGTTACCAATGATCATGGTGCATTCTCAATGGTAGCAGACTGAGAGAACATGAATAGAGAAAATCTTTCTTTAGCCTTGCCGTTATCCAAGTAATTCAGAACCCATGATCTGTGAATTTAAAATACCCATCAAGACGTTAATTTGGGCACATGCATTTTCAGGAAACGAAATGGAAAGGAGGGAATCCATGTATACATACAATCTCTTCTACTGTAGAGTGCCATTTGTGTAACAGCAGCTCTGCTTATCAGAAATTTTGAACTTGGTGCCTTTCTTTATTTTCCAGTATCTTCACAACTTCTTAATTTCTTTTCCCACTTTGAATCCCCTGTATCCATGTGTCTAGGACAAAACTGAGTAAGGGAGATAGAGACAGAGATGTAGAGACAGAGAGACATGGCCAACTGTAGCCAGCTACTCCTTCCAAATACACTAAATAATTCTACTTTCCAAGGGCAAAGTTATGAGGGATGGAGAGAGATTATGCTAATGCAGCACACTGCACATGGAAGGACACTCCAAGAATGGGGATAAAGTCCACTAACTTTTTTTCTTTCATCTTTTCACAGAACTTAACGTGTGGTTTTGTGGATAATTTTTTATTTTAGCTTTGTTTTCTCTTTCTCTAATTTATGTTCTTCTATTTATTAATTTTCTTCCTCCTACTTTCATTGGGTTAATTCCATTTTTCTTTTTCTAACTTGTTGGACATTTAACACATTAATTTTATCATTTCTTCTATTTTAAGAGCCCTGTTAAACATTGCTTTAGCTGCATCCCACAAATTTGGATATGTAGCATTTGATCATAATTTAGTTAAAAATTATTGTCACCATTATAATGTCTTTGACCATGAATTACTTAGAAGACTGTTTTTTAATTTTCAATTCTATGAAAGTTTTAATTCTTCTTTTATTTTTGTTGTCTAATAATTGTAGTTAGTAAGAAAATGGGTTCTATGTAATTTTAATTCTTTAAAGCTTACTGAGACTTTTTAAGGACTAATATGCAATAAATTTTATGAATGTCCTCTATTTGTTTATAAAGAATATATATTAGCTAATTGTTGGGTGTAGGGTTCTTATGCTATGTAGTCTCTGCCCATTTAGATGGGGCAACCTCTAACATTCCGTACCCTTATCTCTAACTTTCTTTACCCTTTTGTGTCCAAGGAGGCTAACCTTTTTGGAGCAGAAAGAGGAGAGTAAGAATAGGGGATTTAATCCTGGGACTCCCTCACTTCAAGGCCACAGGTTGGCAATGGCTACAACTCTCCACAGAAGGCCGCAGCTTCTGTCAGACAGCTGTCTTCTACACCTACCACTATAACTACACCTTTCGCTGGGTTCAGGGACACTCTCTGCCATGTGCTCCTTAACATTTAGAAGTGGTCATGTTTCCAGCTCCTAGAAAACTTCATCTTCCCTTGTTGATTTACCTCAACTCTGCCAACAACTCAGTTAACAGTTCCTTTACTCAACCCCACTCGATTAACTGATTTGAATGCGCCATCTGTTTCTTGCTAGGGTCAGGGCCAATATAGTTCTTCTATACATGTCTATTCAACTAAAATTGTTAATTGTATTGTTATAGTTTTTTACATCATTCTTTTTTTTGGAGGGAGGTCAATTATTAAGAGCAAGGCCTTAAATGGTAGACATACTTGGTAGATTAGTTAATTTCCCATTTAATTTCTTAGTGAATTGTAACTTTCCTTATTATGTAGCTATCTTCTTTATAACTCATTGACTTTTGTTGTTTATTTCACACTATAAATTTTTATTTTTTGAGGCCCATTTACATACAGTAAAATTCACCCTTTATATAGTATAAGTCCTATCTATTTTGATAAGTGCATAGACACATCACCACCACTACAATCAAAATGTGTAAAAGTTTCACTGCCCCCCCCAATTTCCTTATTCTTCTTTGTAGTCAACCTGCTCTCTCACCTCTATCCTTAACAACCATTGATATATTATTTGCCCCTATAGTTACCCTTTTTGAGAATGTCGTATAAATGGGATTATATATCATATTGCCTTTTTTTGAGTGTGTGAGGAAGATCGGCCCTGAGCTAACATCTGCCAATCCTCCTCTTTTTGCTGAAGAAGACTGGCCCTGGGCTAACATCCATGCCCATCTTCCTCCACTTTATATGGGACACCGCCACGGCATGGCTTGACAAACGGTGCATCAATGCGCTCCGGGGATCCGAACCGGCGAACTCTGGGCTGCGGCAGGAGAACACGTACACTTAACTGCTTGCGCCACCGGGCGGGCCCCTCATATTGCCTTTTAAGTTTATATTCTTCACTTAGCTTAATGAATTTGAAATTAATCCATGTTGTTGCAAGTATCAATAATTTATGCCTATTGTTGCTGAGTATTATTCCATTATATGTATTTATCATATTTATGTATTATATATATATATAAGTATATGTATTATACATTTACCTATTGATGGACATTTGGATTATTTCTAGATTTTGGTGATTATGAATAAAGCCATAATAAATATTTGCATACAGGTTTTTATATTGATATATATTTTTATTTCTCTTGGCTAGTTTACCTAAGAGGAGGATTGCTGGTTTGTAAGGTAAGTATATTTTTACTCGATAAGAAAGTGGTAAACATTTCCAAAATGGCTATATCATTTTGTATTCCATTCAATAATATCTCTTTGATTAATTCTGAGTAATTTATTCGTATATATATTTTACTAATTTTCTCTTTATTTATATCTTATCTACATTGTTATCAAATTCATTAAGGTTGTTCATTTCAATAATTACATTCTTCATTAATAGAAGCTTTGTTTACTTGTTTTCATATCTATCTGATAGTTTTCTACAATCTTGTTCCTTACTTTTGTTTTTGTTCTTGATTTATATCTTTAAATATTTTTAATGTAGTTATGTATTCTCTCTGATATTTTATCATCGGATGTTTTTGGTGGCTGAGGTCTAATTGTGTTTTTTCCCCCTGTTCATAATGTTTACATTAATTTTTGGTCAATGTGAGCTATTTCCTAGTCTGTTTGGTGATTCTGGATTATTGTCATGTTCATTGGGATTTTATATGTAAGACCCAGTGAGTCCTGGTTTGAGGGTTTACCTTTCAGAAATTATTTGTATTAGGCTTTGCTAGGCCCCCAGAATGCTACCAATTAAGGTTCACTTTAAGTTAATTTTACTGATCTGAGTTTCCTTTCTTTGAAGGAAAGTAGGTTTATGGTTTCAATTTGTTTTTCCATCAATATTTTTATTCCTTACATAACCCTTCAAATTCCTAACTTTATTCAGGTTTCTCAGTTCTATCTCTCCATATGGTCAGGGTGAACACGATGTCTCTTTTTCCAACATGGCTGCTAAATCCCAAATCTTTTGGTTACCGAGGCAGATAAACTCATTTCACTTACCATTCCATTTAACAGTATTTTACTTTTGGGCATTGGTTATCCCAGAAATTGGGTATGTTATTATTTTACACAGCCAATATTTTTAAAAATTTAAAGAAATTTTTATTATTTTCTTTTCTCACTATTTCTTCTTATCTCATAGATCTTTCCTCCAGATTCATTTTCTTGTATTTCATAAACAGTTGCTTAATATTCTGTAATTAATAATTCTAATATATAAAATTTTATGAATATTGTTTTACTGGATTTTGCTCATGTGACTTGTTTCTTTGTGTGTTAATTGATCTTTGATTGTGATTTCACATTTGGTAGTTCTTTATCTGTGCGGGAATTCTGTGAGGCTCTGACTTTGCTTTTGCGAGGCGCTGGGGAAAGGGTTTGTTTAATGATCTTGGGCCCATTTAGCTCCACCTTTCAAGTCTGTGCTTAATGCACAAGTTTAAGTTCAGCTACTGCACACTGCAGCCGACCCAAGACTTATTATCTAGATCTTAGAATTGATATAGGGTAACACAATGCTCTGGGCAACCGGTACCAGAAACAGGGCCTATAAATACAAACCTGTTTGTTACCTCTGTGCATTTGTAAGACATAAAGGATAATTCCCTATGTCTTAAAATAGTGATTACATCTGCCAGGGTCTATGGCTCACCTTCTGGTAGCAGCTTAGCACTTTACAGAACCTGTCCAATCCTTTTAGATTAGAGATACAGATGAGAATTAAGTATATTTACAGAGAAAGAGAGTTAAGAGATTACCCAGTACAGTCATAGAAAAAAAAAATTACCCACTCAAGTTCATATACCCAGCTGGTGGTAGAACATGGATAAAGACCCAGTTTGGTCTTAGATAAAACATGTGAAGTGTTTCAATAGACATGAAGATCCATATGAGCTCATCTCTCAGGATCTGGACATCGGCAGCCAAAGGGATCAATTCTTATTTAGTTTTCTGCCTTCCTGCCTTCTCCTTATCCATTATCTAACCCCAGGTTCCTCATTAATATGGATGTTTAGGCTCTAATTACACTTGTTACAGTATTAAACTAGATAAAGTTGTTGCAAATGTTCCTTGCTTGTTTTGCGTTTTAAAGATTATAAATCCAAATCATGTTACAGTGCCATAACAAATGTTTATTTATATGTACTTCAATACCACATTAATCTGGAATACACTAATTTGTAACTTTTCATTTGGAACAAGTTGGACTGGAGTTCACTTGTATTGTATTTGTGAAGAATTCATTTCTGGGCAAATGGATGATACACACAAACATCAGGAAGTGTGGTTAACCACTTTAAAAGAAGAAACTATTTTCAATTCATATGAGGCCTCTGCTTTCAATAGTTGGCATATTAATTACAAATCTTGTCTTTTCAATAAAGAGAGTCATGGATTCACTAAGTAAAGCTTTGTTAAACTGGTTCAGATTTTATGACAGCAGAACTTTAATTAAAAATGTCAAAAAGTAAAACATTACTAATTCAGAACCCATTCCACTATTTCATTTAGCTGCAGAGAATTAGAAAGTTGGGCTAAGGTTTTGAAAAATTACATTGTGAATTCATTCAGTCTTACAAATTAAGAAAACAAAAATAGCAATAGAAATAGTTTGTACATGTTTTTAAAGAAGCTGGTTTGGAAAAAAGAACAGATTAAGTCAAGTTTAACCATGTGAATCGTAAAGAATGAACCTTGAGAGATATCTAATTGCTAACTTCTTCTCTCTCCCTTTTCTATGGACCCAACTACCGCCGTTGGTTCTTCAAAACTTTCATGTGCTAGCTTCTCTAGGAAAATTTTCCTGACTCAAGGTCTCAATTAGATATCATTAATCTGTTCTTCCAAAATATTTGTATAATCTCTCTCAGAGGACTTCTCACATGGCAATGCAATACTTGGTGCACATATCTAGACACCCACTGAACTTCAATTTGCTTGAAGATAGAAACCGACATAATCTGGCATAGAGTGGGCACTTTATAAATATGTGGGGCATATAAGTAGCTGGAATTTAAAGCTCCATTCCCTAGAAATAGGCTATAATTCTAGAAATATTCTGTATATTAAACAAATTCTATCATCACAATTTTTAATATTCATACACTTTATTTTATAGGGAGGTTTTTCAGAGGAACAAAAAGGAATTTATTCCCAATTGTTACTTTCTTTAACTTATAGGCATTTTGTTTCAATGTATTTGATGATTTCCTTAAACTTATCTGAAAACTTTACAAACTTCACACAACTAAGCTGTTCTAACTCATTGAGTTAGAGAGAGGAGATTATATAGGAATAAGAAATAAGAGAATAAGTCAATTAAGAAGAGAAGAAAAGAAAGCAGAGATATAAAGCATTCTTCAAGAAATTGAGGAAGAGTCAATATCAACACACTTTTATTATGTACTTACTATGAACTACATACTGTATTTGATACCAAGCTGAATTTTATATGGATCCTGAATTCAAGGAGTTAGAGTACTAACTTGAGAATAAAAAATGAAAAAGATTTCATTTCTACTAACGTGGTACTAAGGCCTAGGAAGGGAAGAAACTGACAGGAAATTCACTTCTGTATCCATTGCAGCCCTAGCTTAACAGATGACTACTGACAGAAAGGTTGTAGCTGTTATTCTTGATCTGCCACTTAATAGGTATATAGCATAAGGAAAGCCACTTAACCTGGCTAACTTTCAGCAGTAATACCACCTTGAAGAATGGTTACAAAGACTGAATATTGAGAAGAAAATTATACAAAAATGCCTGGTACATGGTAGGCACTCAATTTAAGTTTTTAGATAGTGTAGTGTTATTCTTTCTCTTTTATTCTGGACAATAACAGACTTTCATACTATTAGAAACAGTCAAACAATTTAAGCATGAGAATATTCTTTTATGTTCTCACACAATTAAAGGTAGTTTTGGTGTGCCTGACATGCAACACCAAGTCCATGAAACAAGACTAAGTGTATAGAGCTGCCTTTCCATCAGAAAAGCTGGACTGGAACAATGACTTCTCAAGGTCAAGCTCACCCCCAGGTGTCTGTGATGCTTTGTTTCATGGTGGAGGTAATAAATGGTTATGTTTCCTTTCTGTCCTATGTTGTCACAACATAACTGATACATCTGTGACACTGGATTCTTGCTGTCCTGAAAACAATTACTGAAATCAAAATTCAGATGACTCCTTGTTTCCAAATGTGTGATTGCTCTTCTCATTGCTTACTTTACTAAGGAGATAGATAGAAAGAGGGGGAGGGAAGTGCCTTGCTCCAAAATCCACCAGAAGTGAACCATGCAAACCTAATCCTCAAGAGGGATTATTCTCCCACCTGATACGGAACAATGCCAGAGATGTACACTTAAGGGAGGGAAGGGATTCAAGATTCAGATGACTGCCCAGCTCTTGGTTGATATTTCTTAAGTCTACTTACATATGTATAAACACGTGCACATGTATATAAACCCACAGAGATATCCTAACAAACACACACGCTTATGAACTTACTAAACAACACGAATAGAGTAGGTAAAGATGTGAGTGAGCAGGAGGCTTAGTAGGGAAGCATGAGGGTGGGGAGGTGATAGATGGATAGGGATCAAGGTAGACGATTGAGAAAGGAAATGTGTAGGCTCCACAGAGACGAAAGGATGCTAGTGTGCAACACATTTTAGCTTAGAACATGAACCCAACTAGTTATAAGAGCCAGAGGGATCACACCCCTTTTTGTGAGTGAAGATTCTAAACTTATCTGTGATATGCAGCCATATTGGGCCTTCCCCAGGTGCTGGCTGGCTGATACCAATTGAAATGTTTAATTTGAAAAGACTACATCTGGTGATTATTTATTTCCCTAAGAAAATAAAGAAATCCTTCTTTTCCATAGAAGATAATTCTTCTGTGCCTAGCAGCAAATTCACCAAGCCTTTAAATGGCAATGCCTTGAAAGCAATAACCACATTCATCTTCTAAGTGCTTCCTTTGCCTCTTGTCACCCGTTAAGCTGGAATGCCACTTGACACTCCACTCAATGTCTCTGCATATCTGTCACTGGGATGTAAATGCCCCATTTGAAACAAATCAGGAGTTATCATCTGCCAATTAAAAGTTTACTAGAACTCCATCTATAATATTCCACTATCTCACCACTGGGGAGAATTTCTGTACGGTGAACATTTTGTAATTTATGGAATTAAATGACTTAAGCTATGTAGAACAGGAAATTATTCCAACAGTTGATGTGTTACTGGGGCAGTGTGAACTCCCTCTAATTCAGCAGGCTTGCAGGTATTTTCCTAAGATAAATACAGTGGCCTAATAGCCCAGGGAGCTCTGCCAAGTGGTCTGGCTTCATGAGAACTGACTCTGCCTATGTGGAGAATTTTTCAACCATCCCGTGGTGGAAACAGAGGTGGAAGAACTGCATTGCATGATGAATTGTCCTCATCTCTGAGGTTGGCCTTATGCATCTCCAAGACCCTGGTTTATGAGTTGGCAAAGGGAAGGCCTGGGGAGATCGTATTTTCCAAGTGCCTCCTATTCTCCTGGAGCCTGAGATGACTGTACCAGTGATGCCTTCCTTAATACACTTGATCCTTCCAGACACTGTCATGAACACCATGCCTGGAGTAAGTAAGTAACATTTAATAAGTGTGAACTATTTGCTAGGTAAGGTGCTAGTCACTTCACCTGCAGCATATTGTTGAACTTGAACAATCATTCTAACACAGTGGCGTTCTGATATCCATTTTACATATGAGCAGATTGAGGCTCAGAGAGGCTAAATAATAGACAAAGTCCATCTTGATAGTAAGTGGCAGAACCAAGATTCCAGTTCAGTCAAGATGACTATAAAATCATGGGAGTTTATCATGTCAGGCCTTGACATGTAAGTTCATGTGAAATGCCATCTGAGTGCAGCCACAACAGCACATGGCAGTGCACTCCAGACTGGGCACCATCTCACGGGCAAGTCTAGGAGGAGGCAGTTTCAGGGTAAACACAGGCTATCATTTCCCCGACAGACGGCTGCCTTTATGAATCTTCCTTCCACGGGTGTAGCTGTGCCGAGAAGGATGTAGGTTTTCACCAGGCAGGAAAAGTCATGGCATAATCTGAGGAGCTGTCTGTTTTCCGGCAAACCTCACTTCTCACCAAGAATAGTCCCAGAGGCTGGAGATGAAGGTGCGAAGAATGTTCTTTCATTTCTGTTCCCAGGAGGATTGAGGGCCAACTTCCTGGCTTTGAGGCAAGGCAGTTTTTCTCCATAACCCTACTCCTGCCGCCACAATCCCCAGTGTGTCTGTTTAACACATATTTCTGTTTTCTAAGAAGCATAATTTAAGAAGAGAGCAAGTATACAATTTCTGAAGTCAAAGCGGCACTTTCAGAATTAACACTATTTTAAGGTTCCAATATTTTTAAAATAGGGTGTCGGAAAGTAACCGAGAAGCTACTGAGAAAGGGGATTAGATGCTACTTTCAACTGTGTTTTCAGCAATGATGACACTAAAACTGAAAACGTTCAGTTCTGTTGGTGTCACTCCCTGGCATGTGGAATGCTTGCTTAACTGAATCCCTGTTTCCAGAAAATACAGTCTGGGCTCCCACCTACTCTGAGCACAGGAGCCAATGGTCGGCCTCCACAAACGAGGATAATATCGGTGGCCAGGAACACAGGCTTTCCCCAGGCATGCGGATGGGTGTGAGGCAGACCACACATTTCTTCACATGAAACCTCTCTGTGGTCAATAATAACACAGTATAAAGGTAGTTGGGTAGGTTTAGGAGAGCTGTCAAGGCAGTTTTTCAGTATAAAATTGTCTGGCTGGGATCTTCAATTGCTCTAATAATAGAACCAGAAAAACACAGACAAATAAAAACAGAAAACACACTTCAAGAATGATAAAAAATAAATAAAAATGCAAAGAAAACATTTTTCTCTTCTCTATATTTCATCTCTTAGACTGAAGATATCTTTCAAATAATGCATTTCAATCATCTCAGGGCGGAGATGGGACTTCTTTCCTTTCTTCCAATTTAACGTAAAAGCTTTGAGCGAAGGAATTGTGTTAGCTTCTCTTTATATCTTTGGCAGTACCTAGCATGTTTCTCACACATGATGGGCATTAAAAATACTTACTGAATTTATTGGATTAAATTGCCTCGAGTCACACAACTAGAACAAGACAAGCTGAAGCTGGAGCCCAGATTTTCTGTTAACTAGTCTCATGGTTTTCCCATCACACTTTGTAGTCATAAGTACAAGAAAAAAAAGAATATCTATATATTGAATATGCTATGCAAATTGTAAAATTTCAAAAGATATCTTTTGATGATGGTGGATTCATTTCTGCTTCCCGAACTTCAGCGTATCCTAAACTGCTCCTTCATGTTATAAACTGTCCCCTATATTGTACTTATGATCTAATGACAAAGTGTGTAGGAATTTGAAAGCACCATACTCATATGTAGTACCATTATTGATGCTACCTCTGTTCATGGGGTTTTAGGTGTAACCCTGGTTAACTAGGATAAGTCAACATTCTTTTGACCACTGACATTCTTGTATCACCTCACAGCCAATATTTGAGCATTTAGTCTCTAGAATTTTCAGAATATCATAGAATGTTAAAGTAAACACCACAGACAAATTAGAGAGTTATGTGGAGAAACTGAAAATAGAATGTCACAGAGAAAAAAGAAAGAAAACTTTCACAGAGAAGGAAAGGCAATCGCATCAAATTAGTAAGAGAGGTGGACATTGGCCCTGAGATGGGGCTGGAGAACTGATGAGGACAGTGCCAGATGATTTCAAAAGGGAAGTCAATGGGGGAAGCTGTGTAGGAGGGGGAGTTAGGGCTTCAATAATAAAATATATTAGACTTGGTCTTAGGAATCATTCAACTACACACCTTTAAATCGTCTGAGGACATTGAGAGCAGAGACAAATCAGAGAGACAGTCAGTGGTAGAACAAAGACTGGAATTATGTTTGTTTCAGCACAGATTTGCTATGCAGTTTCCTGAAAGGGGGTAGTAACCTAAGGGCAAGGATATGCAACAAACTGATAAACGTTTTGGGGCTCAGAAGAGAAGGACAAATAGCGAGAGTGGTTGACTGCAGTAGGAGAATCCTGGTGTTTAGTGGGAGAGGACAGGAGGAAGATGTAAATATAACGCAGGTAGCTGAGGACTGCAGAAGATTTTTCTTTGTCCTTTAACCAGCCTCTAATTTTTCAGACTTATCTGAAACTAAAAGCTTTTATGAGATGACCACATAATATAGTTAGTAAGGGTGGCACCAGGCTAGCTTTACGGGCAGTCATCCAGTTTTCTAGGGCATGAGATGACAGAGATGAAAGTGAAGTATTTCATGTCTGTGAACAAACTGGATTACTGTCTGGCAAATCAGTGACTGCGCTCATCTTTAAGAGGTTCTCAGATTTTCTATTGAGAACAGAAATAACACTGACACTCGATGCCTCTGGTTTGTAATTGTCAGGTTACTCGATGGTTATGTGTACTTGTGTCCATTTGCATGAGGGTCCTTGCACTCTCATGCATGCACAGGTATTGATGAGAGTAATAGATAAGTTATAAGCAGTTTTTAAAATGTTATTTGATGTTAAAAATCTTATTAATGGCCTTAACATAGGGCAGCATTACTGGCATCAGCTTTAGAGCTATGAAGAGCACACAGTTAGATAAAGATGGATTTGAATCTACCATTTTATATTTCAGTTTCCTTATCTATAGAATGGAGATAATAATAATAGCAGCTACCTCATAGTGTTATTAGGGAATTTAAACAATATAATATATACAAAGCACTAGCCCAGTATGGGCTCATAATAATCAATCTTATTATTATTGGTGTTATTATTATTTGAACACAGGTTTGTGTTTTATATTCAAGGTAAGGAAGGAGTAGAAAAAAGAGACAAGAATAATTAATATTTATTAAGGACCCACTATGAGCCATGTGAATGATTATTCATCATCTCATTTAATCATCTCAACAGTGCATCAGACAGATATCATCATTCCTATTTAACAGATACAGAATGTGAAGTTCAGAACGCTATATTTAACTTGCCATAAAGTCACGCAGCTTATAAGTGGCAGATATGTGATGGTAAACCAAATCTGTGTCCATTTTTAATAAATCACATAAATTATTCCTCTCACTTGGAAATTAGTTTGTTGGAGGGAAAGCAGAAGAGAGTTCTTATGTGTCTATATTGATTTAAGAAGTCTTCGTTAAGCCTCAACTTTAGTTGCTGGAAACATCACAAAGAATCTCATAGGCAATACCTCGATCTCTGGCCTCTACACCCTTATGGTCTAGGAATGAATATCATCCTTTAACTGCCTCTCCTTCCTGGGGAGGAGGGAGGTACTTACACAAGCGTGAGCAAATGTGTCACCTGCACAGCCAAATCAGCCTGTCAGCCAGCCAAAGTCAGAGACTGATTGCACAGCTGACATCTGTATCTCATATTAATCACAGTGCTCCAACTTGGCCAGAGACATAAAGACACAGACAAGGAAGCAGCAAATAACCCCAGCTCCTCTGTGGTTCCTCCAACTGTCTATCAGAAACGCGTCAGCATGAGTATTACTAAACTGATATATGAGGGGAGAAAAAGGCCATCAGCAGAAGACTACAATATCCTGATGAATGGTCGACATTCTTGTTCAAAGCAGTGTTTTTATAATTTCATCCATGTTTGTCCTGAAAAGTCATGTATGTGCTGTGTTTGTGAAATATTGCCTCCCATTCCTTCAACCCATGTGAGCAATGCCATCATGCTCTCTTGGGGCTCCTCAAGTATGTGTACTGAGTCTAGAAGATGCTAATAACAAAGGACAATCAAGCAGAAAACAGACGTTGCTCTGAACAAAAATGAGCCACTTATTAAAGTTCTCCCCCATTTCATTTTTAACACTCTTGATTCCTAGATAAGCCTTCTGTCCTGAGCATTTCTTTATATCCTATCCTTAAAAAGCCCTGAAGGTCTCCTTTACCTATCTTCCTCAAGTCTGGAAGTTCCATTAAGCTTGAAGTATCCAAATCCTTTCTTCCTCCTCCCTGGGCTCTATCTTGTCTGCTCTAACTTTTAGATAAGTGGTCTTCAGGCGTATGTGAAAATCTATTGAGGTTTCAGTGGGAATAATAAGATAATAAACAGAAATAATAAGAAAGCAATTAGGTTTTATAAATACTATATATGTATATATCTGTATCTATATATATATATATATGAATGTCTGTGTGTGTGGTACAGAGAGAGAGAGAAACAGAGACAGAGAGACATATTACATAGTCACATGTCACCACAAAAAGTAAAGTATTTCATGGACGTTGGGAGGCAACAATGAGCAGAGACTAAAAGCAGTATCCACACTTATTTGCTATCAGTGGATTGAGACGTTTGAAATTTGTAAATGTCTTATTAAGTGGATTTATGCATCATACTATCTAATGTACCTTAATTAGTTCTTGTAAAATGCAAAGAGCTCTAAGAAAGTTCCCGTAAGAACAGTGTGGTTTGACCATAATCCAATAATGCCAGAATAAATAAACAAGAAAATGGCTGAGCTGACACTTCTACTTTAGTACATCTGTGCAACATCTCTGTCAGCAACTGTGCAGACAAAAACAGTTATTGCCAGTAGTGTGCTACCTGGTAGATATTGGGAAAATTAAGCATAGACTCTACCTCTTTAAAGTTAAGGAGACATTTTAATTATAGTTATCAGAGTAATTGATTTTTAGAATAAATTTTTACTATGGAGAGAACATTTTTTAAATTGGATTTTCCAAAATATAAACATAGTTATATGATTTTGTTGTTGAATTTAAGCTAATTGAATAAAGCTCTATTTAGATACTTTAATAACTTAAAAGACAAAACAAACTTAAAAATGTTATTTTCTATCCAATATAAAAATCTTCTATACAGAATTGGATTCTTTTGTTAAACATACCAAAGTATAATTTCTTCCCATATATTCATAGGAAAAATTTATTGACATCAGAGAGGATCTAGAACAATAAATAGTTATTGTGTAATGTATAAATATATGACTAGAGGTATTCATAAAGTACAGTGGGGACATGGAAGAATCGATCAGTTCTGTTGCCAGAGTGTGTGTGGGAAGAGGCATAAAACAAAATTTCAATATTCTTAAGTTGGCCCTTTAAGAATGAATCAGGGAGACAATGGAGGAGTTATTTCAGAAACCAAAAGACTTGGTGAACAGCCTTTAAAACACACTAATGTGTTCATGAGGGTAACTGTAAGAGCGTAGCGTGGCTGGAATGAAGTTTGCCAGGTGTAGGAAATGGTTAGAGCTGAAGCTGGAGAAGTAAATAGGGTTCATCAGGATGATTCATTGTGCCATTCTGGAGAGTGTGGCCTCTAGAGGTGACATGAAATTGCCCAGTAAGCAAAGCATCACAGTTGGATCCACAATATAGAAAGATCACCAAGCAGAAAAATGGAGCATTTCATGGGAGGAGTTAGTTTGGAAGCAGAGAGCCTAGCAAGAAGATACTTAAAATATTACAGGTAATAGATCTTGAGGTCTTGAAAAGACCCAGAAGCAATGAGGATAGAAATGAGGGGAGGGGAAAGGAAAGATATGTAGAATATAATACATAATTTTTGATGGACCCCCACACCTGGCTGAGGCAAGAGAGAAAGGTCTAGGGCTGATGAAGATGAAGTTATGTGGAAGCAACAGAGTCACTCAGTGTAGACGCTTGCAGTAGGGTTTCAGGAATCAAGGCATTTGGTTCTAGTTATATTATGCAAAGATGCCCTCAGAGATCATAGGTCATGCAGTGTCTTCTCTCAGAATTATTTTCTCTAATTTCCAAATAAGGATGTTAAAATCTATCCTATTTCTAATTCCTGATAATATGATGATCATTAAAAATAAGAACAATGGCACCAAGCAATATAAAGTATAGCTAAAGCTTATTTATAAGGAAATCTGAACAAAGATGTGCAAACAATAGAATTGTTCTAATTTTTTTTTAATGATCACATTCACTTAAAAGCACTCCATAGTAAACTCTCAAGGACAATTTGTTGTAATACTTAGCTCTTGGTAATGGTGGCATATGCCAGGCTGCGAATGACCGGTTAGTGATGTTGCAATGGTCCAATCTGTGCAACATGGGCAGGGCAAATCATTGTGACTAAGAATGGAAAATTATTCTGTCACAGGCAAGACTGTGTTGGGAAAATATGATAACTTTGATGGAATAAAGATCACTTACTAAAAAACAGGAAATAATGTGTATAGACTGGTAGACAAATTTGAAAATATAAGACATAACAAGAGCAAGCCGAAGACAGTAAGAAATCTATTCAGATGAGCTACAGTATCATTTTCACCTTCAGGTTTTCCAGTGGTGCAAAACATCGCATGCCTAGCTGGAGTTCAACGTGGGTTTCCTGGTAAATTACTTTCTATCAAGTGATAACATGGTACACTTCTGGCATTTTAAGGAAGTGCATTGAAAATTATGATCTTCAATGTGAGTTATTAGGCTATGTGTTATGTTTAAGTCACTATGAATTTGGAGTTTTATGTAATATTTTTCTATTTTCATATAAATTCAGTTGTTTTTATCAATATGAAGTCATGACACATGTATTTCATTCTTCAACTGCATTCACATGATATATTTGTAGTATATAAGAGCTTGCCAAGATATATGCTCTGAAAAACTCATTCATTTTTCATATCTTATAGGCTCAACTGTTTTTTTAAAACCATAGTGGTTTTTTGAGTGAAAGATATCTGAACTCTGGATAAGTCTTTCACATAGTGTCTGGATATTCAGGATAAAATGAACATGAAGCCAATTTTGATGAATTATTTGTTGCAACTTATCGCTACTCCACCAGAGAGCAAGACACAATGTGTAAATAAGAGGAAGATAAAATTCTGATCTAATGAAGGAGACTAACAACTGGAATGCAGCATAGTGGGTGACCCCACACCACTTGCCTTAAGAGTGGGAAACAAGAAAGAACTAACTGCAGAAAGGCTGTGTCTGGGGAGACTCCTAGCGGAGGTGAAAATTCAGTAGGGCCTTGAAAGATGAGGAGAACTTGTCAGTTGGAAAGAAAAGAGGAGAATTCCAAGCAGATAGAACACTTCATGCAATAACAGAGAGAGATCATAGATTCTAGCCTGCGTTGGCCGTATTGAAAGCTTTCTTTGACTACATAGGGCACTAAGTGAGGCAGGAAAGAAGGGAAGTGCCAGATTATCACATGAGGACATGCAAGAGAAGAAAGGGACACTCCAGTGAATTGGGACCGGTCTTGTATGCCAGGCTGAAGAACTTGAGTTTGCTTCTCTTGGCAAAGAGGAATAATTGGAAGTTATAAGCTGAAAAGTAATATTATCATAGTGATTATTTTGACATCAATAAATAAGATAGAGGAAGAGATATTGGCGATATGGAGTCTCATGAGAAGGCTGTTAATATAGTTAAGGAAAGAGGTATACATTGAGAGTACAACAATATTATTGTATCTTTGTCCTTGTGAGGTAGGTATCGTTTACTATTTTTGCAAATGGAGAAACCACTGGTGAGTTGAAGTAAACTGTCTGTGGTTACTAAGAAATGAGAGGCCACTCTGGGATCTGCCTTTAAATCCTACCATTTCTTTCCAACAACTCTGACCTCTTTTTCCTTCTTACCAGAAAGCAAAATCATAAGGAATAAAAAATATTTATTGGCCAATTCTTCCTTCAAAAATGCTAGCAATTTTTATTTTAAAATATTTAGTCTAGTATCTCATGAATTTTATGCTTTCAATCATTAAAAAAGGATTACCCCTCGTATAGCAGATTACAAATATGCAAGTATATGTAACAATAAGATTAATTTTAATTGCTACTTTCTCTGTTAATTTATAAGCAATGCTCCAAACTAAGACATTCACAGGGGGAAAAAAGCTGTTTTCTTTTTACATAAAACTTCTGAGGAAATCATGAAAGTGCCTATAAAATTCCAATGAGTCCAAGCCCAGTACCATCTTGTTACGGAAGAGGGGATCTGATAGTAGATATTTCAAAAATACTACAGAAATTCCAGACATAAGGAATTAATTCTAGGACAACCTGGGTCCCGTGGAGCCCAGTTCTTCAGGGCCATTACAATTCTTTTCATAGCACCTTGATGCTCTGACTCTGATATCAGATAGAAAATGTTTGAGTATCAGCTCTGCCGTTATTAACAGGACCTTGGGAACTTATTTAGCATTACTTTCCTCCTTTGTGAACCAATGGCAGCACTTACTTCATCAAAGGGCTGTTTTAAAAAGTAAATAATTTAATCCATGTAAATGGCTTGGACCAGTGTCCAGCTAAAAATGTGTATTCAATGCACTGTAACCATTATCATAATCGCCCATTTAGAAATCATAGAATCAGAGCTAAAAGAAAATTCAGCGATCACCTGAACAACAATCTGATTCTGCAATTGAAAAAACTGAAGTCTCAACAGAACGTCTTTGCCCAAGGTCACATAGCTAATCCATCACAGAACCAGGACTGTAACCCAGATCATTGAGATTCCGGTCTGGTGTCCTTTCCAATAAAACACACTGACTCCCGCGCTGCAAGATATACCGATACAGGAGGAGTTGTTTTACAGCAGATGTGTGCCGGTTTTGTCTGGTATAAATGTGTGTAGCTGAAACTCAAGCAATTTGAATGTGCCCTGGGGAATGGGTGGAATAAATAAAAGTGAGCCTCATATTCTGGCAAAGATTGAAGAATCAAGCACAATTATAGCGTGTACCACTCCTTCGCCTTTGGATTCTGAGGGATTTACAGATCTTTCCACATAGGAATCTGACTTCTTTGAAAGACAGGTAGCGTGAGACACAAGCCCTGAACTCCAGAGTGAAGAACAGCTGAAACAGCTGCGGGAGCCCCAGCCCATCACAGAGCACCCCCTTCATCTCCAGGCTGACAGATAGCTGCTGGCAGCATCTGATCTGTCAGCTCCCTCACTCCTCCAGAATGAGCAAATAGTCTGGGCTCTGATCTAAGACGAGGAAAAACAACAGCATAATCAGTAAAAACTCTGCCACTGACACACATGCAACAGTAGTCTATGACAATGAAAAAAGAGTCACATAGTTGATTGAAGTCCACATTTATACCAAATAACTGTGGGAATAAGCGCTTGGCTCATCTTCAGGAAGAGGAAGAGATCTCCCATCAGGACTTCCTCCAGCAAGCCCAGTTTCAACATGAATCATTTTTCAATAGAGACAGGCTTAGCTCTCTTTTAACATTGGGAACAAAAATAATAAAAGCAATATTACTTTAAATGGAAGAGGTATCATCATAATTCAATCAATATTTATTTTCTGCTTAAAAGTCTCCACATGTGACTAAAACAAGTCACCTCTGACTCTGTATTTTATTCTTATGCGTTAAATTAGACTACTGAATTAGATAATCTCTAAGGTCGCTTTCATTCTGTGTAATATTGTAACACTGAGCTTAATTATTTAACATTTAATTGTACCTATATATCTAACTGCATTTCTCTTTGATCATTGACTAGTCCATGACAGGTAGGGTTCTCATTGGTCCAGAAATAGTCTTCAAGAAAATATTTTATGAGCTCAGGCAATTTTACAAAACTATTAAGAACTATTTTGCCTCTTGATACATAAGAAAATATTAGTTGTATCTAAGGATCAAGAGATGAAAAGAAATAGAATTACAATGATACTTTATATAAAAACATTTCATAGTTTCCCAAATACTTCTGTATACCGTATTTTATATAACATTCACAAAATCCCAAGAAGTACATATTTTCTCTGAAATTCTGCAATTCAGAGTTAGTAGAACTTGCCCAGGATATGCAGCCTTAGCCACAACCCAATACCCGGCCTTTTGATTTTAGGTCCAAATCTCCAAGACCAGTCTATGTCTGCCTCCTGATGAGGGAATAGTATTCCCCAATTAAATACATACTTTTAATGAAGAAATGATAATGTTAGAGTTCTGTAGTTTAGTGACTCATTTAAATATAGTGACAAATAGAAACAAGTGTAAATTGTTTATCGATACAAACGTATGCAGCCAAAAAAATTAAAATAGTTCTAGAATGAAAAAGAGAAAATTTGCATGAGGATACTTCTTGGAATAGAAAGATAGCAATAGAATTGGGAAGGGAATCATATGGGAGTTAAATTCTTTTGGTATCTTTTTAAAAGAATACGGATACGAAATATGGAAAATACCAGGAATTAGCTAAGTTGTCATATGGATACTTAAGTGTTCATTACATTATTCTCTGTATTTTTTTCTATATGCTTGGTATAATTTACCAAATTTTTCTTAAGATAATACATGATAAGTGCATACCTATTGTACTGCACTTGATCACTTGCATCTATGCTTTGAGGAAGAGGCGTGGATGTGCCAAATCGAACCATTTCTATGTCCTAGAACCTGGATATCTTTGTGTGGTTTTGCTTGGTTCTATAGTTGTGAGTTCAGATGGCTTCATAGTGGAATGCTTAAGATTGTTAGAAGATAAAAAAATGACACTGAGAGATCATAATAGTGAGGGATTAGGTAAATGAAGGATAAAATATTTAGTTATTCAACCATTTGGCTATTTTCTCTCTCTACAGTGTAATTGGAACAGGATAAAATTCTCCCACTAGCAAATGACTATTATTGGGTGATGAATACATTATTTATTTTACTATTATTTATAATTTTGTATTTACTTGATTTTAATGAACTATTATGCCCTTTTCTATGTACAATGTAAGGAAATTGTAGGATTTTCCTTTCCAACTATTCAAAGTTCTGATTTGAGGAGCTTATGCCTCATGAAGAAGAAAAAAATGGAAAAAATTTCCCCAATGAGATAATATCTTTAGTAAACTAAGTCTTTCTGTGAACAGAGGAAATACTTATTACCAGACTAAGATAAATCTTAAATATTGACAACTAGATCTATAATAACAGTAAAGTAATGCAACATGATACTCATTTTTGGTCATGAAAAGGAATCTATAATATTGGATGAAAAGTCTGTCTTAGTTCGTCAGGGCTGCAGTAACAAAATACCAGAAACTGGATAGCTTATAGACAAGAGAAATTTATTTCTCACAGTTCTGGAATCTGGGAAGTCCACGATCAAGGTGCAAGCATGGTCAAGTTCTGGTGAGAGCCCTCTTCCTGGTTCATAGCCAGAGCCTTCTTGCTGTGTCCTCACATGGAGGAATGGGCAAGGGATCTCTGGGGGGTCTCTTTTGTAAGACATTAATCTCATTTATTCATGATGGTTCCATCCTCATGACCTAAGCACCTCCCAAAAGCCCCACCTCCTAATCCCATCATCTTTGGAGTTAGGATTTCAACATATGAATTTCAGGGGACATGAACATTCAACCATAGCAAAGATATTAAGCATATTTTAATATTTTTCCCTGCTGCTATTGGGGCCCATGGCAGGCCACCGCAAAATATCCCGCAATAGCGTATTGATTATTTTTTTAAATTAAAGTTACTAGAGAAGCAAAAAGGGCATTCTGACCCTCCAGTCTCTGTTACCCCTGAGAGCAGGAAATAAATCTCCCACATGAAAGGTGCTCTCCCTGCATCCTTATCACCAGAGCTAGGAAACTCCTGGCCAAGAAGCATGTGTAAACAAACCTTGCTAATTTACTACCTCAAGCCTAAACTCTGCTTCAATTCCTCATTATTTACTTCTCTCAAATCTAAATTTCTTTGTCCTGTCATTCTTCACAAATTTATTGTTTCTTGGGGCTGGCCCCGTTGCCTAGTGGTTAAGTTCAGTGCACTCCACTTTAGCGGCCCAGGTTCAGTTCCTGGGCACGGACCTACACGGACCTACACGTCAGCCATGCTGTGGCGGTGACCCACATACAAAATAGAGGAAGATTGGCACAGGTGTTAGCTCAGGGTGAATCTTCCTCAGCAAAAAATAAATAAATAAATAAATAAAAATAAATAAATGCTCAATTTTTCCTAAAAAAAAATTTATTGTTTCTTTTTATAGAAGATATATATACTGCCTGCTTTGTTCACTCTCCAAGCATTATTTCTCTATGATCTCCAGTATGTACATATTAACTGGGGTTTTCTCCCGTTAATCTGGTCATGTGTCAATTTTACTGTTAGTCCAGCCATAAGAAGACAAGAAGGGAAGAAAGTGGATTTTCCCCCACCCCGACGCTGCTGTTGTTTCTCATGCTCTAGAGTGTTGAAAAGGCAGATGCAGTTTGTTGCAGTTTTACAAAGTATTTGAATTTTGATTTGTAGTGCATTCACTCCTCTTACTGCTAAGAACATCTCCCAATCTTAAATCTGCTGTATTTAATTCTAAAATGTATGCTTATAACTCCTGTTTGTAATCATGTTTATGTTTTGGCTGTGCCCTTATTCTCACCACACTGCACAGCAACACGACCAGATTCTGTTAGTCTGCACATTCACACAATCTATGATTCCTGCTGGTCCATAAGCGTTCTCCAGTTTGAAAACTGCTCATTACATCTGAGATGGATGATATTGCTGAAAATTAAGTCAGTTCTTTCCACTGCGCCTGGCAGTAGCAGATTAACATTTAAATTTAACTAATAATCTTCCTTGCCCATTATCCACCCTTTTTCATCTCACATTTCTATCAATATTTTCATCATTCTAAGACATAGAGTCTTAAAGTACTTTTGAAATCTACACTTTTCAGCCAAACCAGTATCAGATGTTCCCTATCTGTCAAACTAATAATCCTTGCAGTTCTACATTGACAACACCATTCTGCAATTATTGAGAGGAAGGGGAAACCAGTACCTGATTGTATCCCCAATAACTCATGCTTGGATGACTCACACAATCTTTGAGCTGCTGGCAGGAGGAACTAGGGAGATTCCTAAGAGAGCTTGCCTGGTGGTACAGGTCCAGGAAGAAGAAGCCAGGCGCTGTGGAAAGGGCACATATATGTAACCAGGCCCTACTGTCCTATCTTTCCAATGGAATGAAAGCCTTAACATTCAAGGAAAGGGCGACAAAAACTGTCTCCCATAGGTCGCTGGTGAAAATCCATCGTATCTGAAAGAGGGGGACAGAAAATAATCGTTTGCTCTTGGCAGAAGGGAGAAAGTAAATAGTGGATCCAGAATGACACTGCAGTAGTAACTCCAGAACTTGTGTACACAATGTATGCTAAGACTGAGGCTTAAGTAGAACATCAAAGAATGTCCCCATCACTAGGGTAACAATGATTAAGTAAAAATGAACTTTGAATATTGCTGGAGGAGCTTTGAGAAACACACTCCTTTGAGGTATAGTATAAAGAGGAGACCTAAAGTGAAGAAAGAGCTAACATTGAGACAAAGCCTCTGGCAAATCATATTCACCCTAAATGCCAAACACCACTAGAAGAATTTGAAGACTGTGGTGCATCAAGGGAGGCCTCAAGCTCAGAACAACTTCTGGATGGATTACTACAAACCTCCATACTATAATCCAAGTAGAAGAAAAGCATGCCAATTTCTAAGAATAAAAACTATGTCAGTCTATACTATCCTACAAAAGATATCTGTCTTAACAAAATAATAAGGCATGCTAAAAGGAAAGAAAAAAATATACTCCCAACAGATAAAGAAATCAACAGAATTAGATCCAGATTTGATGAGAGTTGTTGGAACTCTGGGACAGGGAATTTAAACTAACCATAATTAATATGTTAAAAGTTCTAATGAAATAGATAATATGCAAGTTCAGATGGGTAACTTCAGCAGAGAAATAGAAACTGTAGGAAAGAATAAAATAGAAATTATATATTTTTTTTATTTTGCTTTGTTTCTATGGTAACCTTCTATGGGTGATGCGTGATAACAGTTTTCCCACTGTAAATATTATTTTAAAGTTTCCTTTTTTTTTTTGTGAGGAAGACCAGCCCTGAGCTAACATCCGATGCCAATCCTCCTCTTTTTTACTGAGGAAGACTGGCCCTGGGCTAACATCCGTGCCCATCTTCCTCTACTTTATATGGGACGCCGCCACAGCATGGCTTAACAAGTGGTGCGTCAGTGCATGCCTGGGATCCGAACCAGTGAACCCCAGGCCGTCGCAGAGGAGCGCGTGCACTTAACCGCTTGCACCACCGGGCCAGCCCCTAAAGTTTCCTTTTTAAATAATTTCTAAGAAAAATAGTTGGATACTTTAAAGATAAACGTGAAGTAATAATAATACCGGAGCTTTGCACTATATATGTCACTTGAAGTTTGTAAGGAGGGAGAAAAAAACAAAAGGAAGAGAATTGGGACAGAAAGGGGTTTGAAAAATAATATTTTCCAGCATAACAAATGAGTCTTGTAATAATCAATAATCTTCAGGTTTGGGAAAGAGGGAGCACTAAAAAGGTCTGCAGCTCCATAGCAAGACTGGCAATTAAAATTATCTAGATACGAATCATAAGACATGCCTTTTACCACACAAATGGGGTTCTCCTACCTGATGCACATAAAAAAAGCCAATTATTATGACATCAGCTTTCGGGAAGAGAAATCAGCTTTGTTCTGTGAGATGGATCTGCAGGGAGAAAGGGGTCTTGTGCCCTCAGATCTGTCTCCCTAATCCAGGGCTTGGCACACAATTTATGGGGTAAGTGGCGGGGTGGTCTGAAGTGTGGAGAAGATGACTGGAAGTAAAGAGAAGCGAGGTGACTGATGAAAAGTGCGGGTGTAGTCAACCTTCACGCCTCTTCATAGGATGCAGGTTCACAAAATGGCAGCGTTACCATGATCTGAGGGCAGAGTTTCGAGCTCCTTGACATCAAAAATGTCACTTACCGAGTATTTGCGCAGGCCCAGTTGATTGGTTGGTGATCTCAGCAGGCGTGAACTGGAGAAGGGGTCTCAGTTTCTGAAAAGCCACACTTAATTACTCTGCTAAGACGGAGTCAGTTGAACTGGTCCTGGGGGGCCCACGATTACCTGCCCTTGAAGGGGAACATAATACGCCACCCCAAAATATGCCACCTTGACATAAGGATTATTGTGACCTGAAGGCTACTGAGAAGAAGCAGGTCTAAGAAAAACTCTCTGGCCTGCCCTTCTCAGCCTGAAAGCAGGGCATAAAATCCCTTTGTGAAGGTGTGCCCCACTCCCCCATACCAGGAAGGGGAGACTGAATCCCATCACCAGAGATAGCACCAAGATGAGTCCGCACAAACAGAGACTTACTAAATAACCCTTATGGTCCATTAGTTTCCTCCCATATAGTTACCTTCCCACAATTCACTGCCCCTAAAAGCCTAAACCCCTTTTCCTTTGTCTTGTCACCTCTCCACAAATTTATTGCTCTTTGCTAAAATGCTATATAAGCCCTTGGGTCTAACTACTTCTTTAAGTCGTCACTATTTTTCTACGAAGGCCCTTGTATACATTCCTAATAAACCATTTTTCCTGATAATCTGTCCTTTGTCAGTTTAATTTGTAGATCTCAGGTGCAGAACCTAAGAGGGTGGAGGAAAACATTTTCCTCCCCTACACCCTCATAAACTTTCATGAACTCTGACTTGCCATGCTCTGGAATTGTCATTCAATTTGTTGCTATTAAAAAAATTTTCCTATTTTTCCAAAAAAGAAATACTGTAGGTCAAAGACAATTCTTTCCTAAATACTGTAGGGAAGTCAGTTGACTGATCTTTAGAAATGAGACTCTAAGTCTTCTGCAGTCTCACGTGCCTGACCAAATATCTTGTGACACAGGAGGTAGAGAAGCAATGTTCCGAGCTTCAACAACCTGACTCTGACTTCAGAGAAACCAGAACTTGCTTTAATCAATAAAGAAAATAGATTTTACCTTGAAGATACTAGCTCTACAATAATGTGGTACTAAAGGTGACAGTGGGTTTTGCTTGGTTGTTTTCTGAATGTAACAGTGCTTGGAAGATGACCATTTAACTCTTTCCTCATTTAAGTAGTAAATTGAGAGGTGAGCATGCTGACTTTCTGAAAACTTTGAATTGGCCACCTACTGGCTCTATAAGCAAAAGAAATAGAATGAACAATAGCCAGAGGACTGAGTCATCCCACAGAGAAAGCTTTCAAATGCAATGTGTTTGCTTTATTTTCTGCTTTAAGAGCTGTGTAGTTAAGAAAAACAGATGAATGTAAGGAAAGAAGCTGTATGGCTGTCCATTAGAGCTGTTATTTTCACAACTTATTTGCAGGAGGAAGACATCCAGATCACATATACAGACATATAAAACACCCATCCTTGGGCATTAATATCAGCAAATTAATGTACCATGCTTTTGTTTGCATCTCTATTCTCAAATGTAATGGCTCAGCTAAGTGTCTTCTGTTTTCAGACTATGAAAGTGATTGCTGGGTCTATCTTCTTCTAGGGCATTCAAATTTTATGAAATCCAAACATATTTGAGAAATGTAAACACAATTGTATTGACTAAGGACTATTACCAAGGATCGAGCTCTGATTTCAATGTGTTTTTAAAAAAGTGCTTTATAGTTTCAAAATCTGTTCGTGTGCAACATTTCATTTAATCATCACAACCCTATGAGGTAAATATTGCTATAATTCTTATTTGATAAGTGGAGAATCTGCAATACTAAGAATTAGTTATTTTATCACATTTTGACAAAGGGCAGAGCTGGTCGTAAACCATAGATCTATTCACTCAGAAGACTGTGAGCAGCTATTTTGTGCCATATATAATGCTGGGTGGTAGAGGAGAAAGAAAACTAAGGCAGAGTGCCAATACTAAGGAGAAACAGAGTAAAGGGGAGATAGATGATAAACAACTGGAATACAGTATTGTTGTGGAGGTAAACTGACGCAAGCTTGAATTACCAGAAATAGAGTTGATTCGGGATAGCAGAGGAATTGAAATTCGGGAGACACATGCGGTAGCAAGTTACTGGTGAATCCATTGCGGGTACGGGGTGGGCTGTATTTATGGGCAAGGAGAGCAAAGAAGGGGAAATCCAGCCAGAGTCTAAGCAGTACATTCATTGGCTTGAGGATGGGAAGAGAGTCTTGGCAGATGTTTATTGGTCAGGAGATGAGTCTTGGGCTTCTGTAAATCAGGCATTTACGGGAAATCAGTCTCACTTGGGAGAAGAGTTTAGAGCAGGAGCAGGACTGGAGGCAGGTGAGTTAGGTAGGAGGCTGAAGCAGTTCAGGGTCTCCATTAAGATGCTGAGAAGAAAAGGGCACAAAAGATGTGAAGGTGAATACAGAACATAAGACAACTCCAAGTTTTCAGACTTGAGCCACTAGGTGGATACTAAAGATATAAAATGTCGATGGAGTTCAATTCTGGATTTGCTAAATTTGAATGTTCATAGGGACATTCTAATAGAATTGGATATAGGAATCTAGAGCTCAGAAGTCTGAAAACTAAAATTATGTTTTAGTTCTGTCCATTTTTATGTAAGTGAGGAAAGAGGATTAAATTCATCAAACAGAGTATTGAAAGTGAAAACAGAAAATATCTGAAGATAAACCTGTGAGGAAGAATAATATGAAAAGAAACCTAAGAAAGAGTGAGATTTTGTGGAAAAAACTGGAAAGCCAACAAAAAACCCAGACAGTCTAGGGTAAGGTGGAGTGGTCAGAGGGACCAGGTACTGCAGTGAAGTGAAGCTACTCTTGATCAAGGCTACCATGGTGATGCCAGGGAAAATACTTTTAGTAAGGTAGAAAAGACAGAAGTGTGTGTCAAGATTGATTGGGCGTGAACCACAGGTGAAAAATGAAGACCACTATCATAGATAACATTCTGGAAACTTGGGTGTATAGGAAGGAATGAAATTGACCAGTACAAAATGGAAATTTAGAGAAAATCATGATCCCAAGTGCTCTCACTCCATATTCTTCTGTTCCACTCTCCCTTTCTGTTTTTTAAAAACATGATTTTTATACTCTATTCAGATTGTTTTCTTCTGAGGAGCTTAGTTTAGCTGGTGAGAACTTGGTGCTAATGAGGTACAAGTTCCTCCTCAATGATAGCTTGCACTCTTGACCCAGCTGATGGCCTTGTAACTGTGCACCTTTTGACTAAATAGAGAAAATGAGGAGTTGTGAGAGGTTCAGAAACCTCATTATCATCCTGTGCAAACTACAGGTCACAGATCAGTAGTATCTACTTTGCATAAAAGGATAGGGCTCTTAATGACGGTAGAAATAGTGTCAGTCTTCAGAGATTCTAAATACAAGACAAGAATCATGCTATATCCCTAGGTTTCTAACCAGAACTTGAACAGCAGCAACCCTCTCCCTGCCCCAATTTTCATAATGGCAGGATTAGCCTAAGTAATGGTATAAAGTATTCAATGGTACCCCCTTAACATTTTATTGCCCAAATTCCATGAGCTGGGTGTTTTTCTTTTGGTTTTTTTTTTTTTTTTTTTTGCTGAGGAAGATTCACCCTGAGCTAACATCTGTGCCAATCTTCCTCTGTTTTGTATGTGGGTCACCGCCACAGTGTGGCTGACAAGTGGTGTAGGTCTGTGCCCAGGATCTGAACCTGCTAACTCAGGCCACCAAAGCAGAGTGCGTGAACCCAACCCCTAGGCCACGGGGCCAGACCCTCCACATGCTGTTTGACCACACTTATCCTAAAAGTCTCCTTCCAATGATATATATTTACTATACCTGTCCTTTATACCAGGCAAAAAAGTGCTCTGAGAACTTAAAGATTGGAACCACTCCTGCCTTCAAGGAGCTCACAATTTAATAACAGGGAGGGGAATTGTAATACACTTGGATTGAATGTCTTCCGCTTTCTTAGCTATGTTGGAACTCCCACACATCCTTCCTGTCTGTGTTCAGGCATCACTTCTTTCTGGGGCCTCCAATGGCAAGGCCAGCAGTGGGAGCCACTCCCTTTTCAGCTCTCCCACAGCACCCTTGACATATTCCCAGTACACGCCTTGCTGTGTCCTACCACAGCAGTTGTTAGCTGTCCAGCCACCCCGTTAAACCATGGTCTCCTTGGGGACAGGGATTTTCCTGTTGATGTTTCTTTCTCAGAGCCCAACCTTACACAATTCAATTCCTGATATAGCGTTGGATGCTAACTGGACATATAGTGATGATCATTTCACAATAGATACAAATATTGAATCTTCATGCTGTATACCAGAAACTAATATAATGTTATATGTCAATTATATTCCAACTTAAAAAAAATTAAAAGATTGTTAAAAGTCTATCATGAGTATAATGACTATAATACAATGAAGAATGTGTCATAAAAGAACATAAAGTTCTATAAGAGGTCAGAGAAGAAGCTATGAGGTAACATTTGACCAGGGCCTAGAAGAATCAATAAGACTTGGATGTGCAGAAATGGAATGAGGGAGATACTCCATGTAGAGGAATTAGAGTGAACAAAAGCAAACTTTTCACGGGAGCTTTCAGATATCGTGAGTAAGTGAAGCTCAAGGGATAAGATTGAGAAGAGAGGTTAGGATCCATCTCTGGAGAATGTTGCATATCAAGTCCAGGATTTTGCTCATCCATAACCACAGACACATTCAGGTATAAATTCATCCCTATAGCTATGAAAATAGGCAAGTGCTTTACATTATTATAATGATGAAAAATATAAGACAGAAACAGCACCAGGCTTTGCTCTTAATAGACACTCATTTTCATATGGAGATTTTGGGGAGCTCTTTCAACTTATGGACTTAGGTTCAGAGATGGCACACTGAAGGATGGGAATGTTATGTCAGGAGGTCATGAAGTTTCCATCAGGGAGACTACATGACTTCATGATAGGTTGGCAGTCACAGTTCAGAGGGTGGTTACTGGTCAGCAGTGGGAGGAAATCCTCCAATTCAAAAAACAAGGGCCAAGAGGGCAGCCCCATGGCCTAGTGGTTAAGTTTGGCAGGCTCCACTTTGGTCGCCCGGGTTTGGTTCCTGGGCACGGACCTACAACACTTGTTGGCAGCCGTGCTGTGGTGGTGACCCACGTACAAAATAGAGGAAGATTGGCACAGATGTTAGCTCATGGTGAATCTTCTTCAAGCAAAAGGAAGATTGGAAACAGACGTTAGCTCAGGATGAATCTTCCTTAGCAAAAAAATAAAACAAGGGCCAGTGAGTATTGGCAGTCTCACAGGCAAGAGCACCGATAGTCTTTAAGACTGTTCACAGACAATGATTATAACGTTGACTCTGAAAGGCATAGTGGAGGTAAAGGACATAGCTTGTTTTACAGATGCCTGGAATATTTCCAAGAGTCCTTGTTTCAGGGATCTGATTTGATCTTGACCCATCGTGTGGGCACTTGTCTATTGTAAGACTCCCAAGTATGGAATATGCTGCCTCCAATCTCTTAGGAGGCCAATCATGTGTTGAGTCACTTTTGTATTAGGTGGTGACTGCAAGACCTGTAGGTTGCTCTTGATAAGCTGGGGGATGTTATTTTGGGCTGATGCCCATATAATCTCAAAAGGGCCTTGGATTTTTGTTCTGATAAAATGCTCATCAATCTTTAGTTGACTGTGCTTGAATTGCACGCAAATGCAAGCAGTTTCCTTGCTGAGGCATTCTAAAAATATTATGAATATTCACCTGAAATTTGCTTAAAATACTGTTAGAAAAAAACAAAACATGGCAGTATAAATGAAACAAGAATGTCAGAATGTTGATAATGTTGATATTAAGAATGTGTATGTTGACATTATAGGATGTATATATGGTGGTTTAATAGACTATCTTCCTCTTTTGTGTATGTTTAAAATTTCAAACTGAAAAAAAAATTTTTTTTAAGGCAATATAATGGAATGTTTGGACTCCAACAAGCAATTCATATGCTATGGTTTCCCCAACTCACTGATGACATATCCAGAGCTGTGGAGTTCTGGACAGTCGTTGGACACTGGATGTGGCTTGCTAAAAGAAGGCAAATTTAGTCTATTCCTCTTTGTGAAGGAACGTGGAAAAAAAGCTGGTCCAAGGTTCCACACCAAGTGCCAGAAATGGACGAGAATTGTTGTTACTCTTATGACATATATCACCGTGGGCACAACAGTGGACACAGTGTAAATAGACCTGACAATCCACAGAGAAGTTTACTAAGTACTAGTGACTTTTTTTTTAACTAGTCGGATAAGATGGTTAAACTGAGAAAGAGTGCCTTATAACATCCCTGCCTGCTTTAAGTCTTTTATACGGAGACTAATTCGTTTCTCCACTCCTGGAAAGTGGTACTGTTTCAGTTGCACGACTGTGGCAAGTTTTAGGATTACAGTCATTTCTCAGCCATGCCCCTCACCAAGTGTAATAGAATCCATCTGCAGGGGGTCATAATGATTTCATCCAACCAACGTGTCCTCTCACTAGTGCTGATTTTAAGAAACTCAGAAAATCCAAATCAATTATACAGTCTAACAAAAGAATAGCAAGACAATCCAGTTAAAATAACTGACTACAGCTTTATAAACTCCAATATAGAAGGCCTCCCTCTAGGGTGGGGAATGGGAAACGGAGCCTGAGATGAACAATGGGAAATAGAGCCTGGGGTGAGAACATGGCCGTAGCTCTACTCTGATTTCTTACTAAGCTTGTCCCTGTCTCTCTCTTAAATCTGTTCTGGATCTTTGCAGAGGCCATAACCTTTTCTGTGTTCCCATCTACCTTCCTGACCTACAGGAGCAGCTGCCGTAGAATAAGTTTCTTTGGCTGTGTGTGTTGACCCTGCGTGCAAGCTCTCTTGCTGGATCTGCCCAGTTCTGCTGAGACAAGCCTCTTTCCCCTGGACACTTGCAGCCTTATTACAGTTGTTTGTTTATTTATTTTTACCCTGAGGCTAATCCACTCTTCTGGAATTTCCGAATGATCTTTTTTACTTCTGGGCTTTAGTGGTCTGGGGAATCTACAAATACCGTAGCTCATGAATACCACAACTACCCAGGTATGAGGCATTTTAGTCTGATCAGTGACTTGGTCACTGTTAGGCTGTTGTGGCTCACAGGTAATATGGTCACTTGGCAACCAGCCATCTTGGTGATGCGCAGTCATCACTGGGAGAATGTTCTACCACCAGGATGACCTATTAGAACTCTTTCATCCATTCCTTAAAACCATATGGCTATAAAGTGTGGTATGTCCATTGTGGTCAACAATGGCTATATGAAGGCCGCTGGAACACACTCTGCTAGCAATACACTTGGTAAGGTTTGTTGGGGAAATTTGCAGGCAGGTAAGTGGCCCAGCATATGGAATCCTCCAAACCTTCACTATCCCACAGGGAGGAGTGCTCAAGCTAGGCACAACTGGACTTACACGGAGTGTGCTCCAGGAGAGGGATTCTGTTTATACCACTCTACATGTTTACAAGGTAACTGGGAGCGGGGAGGCCGTCCCTAGTTGACTGTGTAACAGTGGGAGCTTCCTGGCTGAGAATAAGGCCTTGGCATTCCTGAGTTTAGCTAGATGAGGTTGCACACTAATGTTTTTGGTATTAGCTAACTCATAAACTAACTTGGTATTAGCTAACTCATAAACTAACTCAGTCCAGCTGAAAGAGCTCATTGAGAAGCTTCCAGGAAGAAAATGGCAGAGAGCCCAATAGGACCATAGGAGACAGAATATCTTCCTATCCTCACTAGCTAGATGTTTTTCCATCCATTTTTGTACCTGCTGTTTCATTAGACCAATGTTTCTTGTAGAATTGTCTTCATACCTCTTGTATAACAATAAGTTGGCCCAATGTCTGGGCCCAATCTGAATCCTCCTAAACAGGAGGATAGAGCCCAGAAATATGCTATTTTAACAGGCTTCCTAATTGATGCTTAGGGACACTAAAGTTTGAGAACTACTATTCCAGATCAGTGTTTCTCAAATCCAACTGGTCACCTGGGACCCTTGTTCAAAAGACAGATTCTCTTATCTCATTTTAGACCTACCGAATCAGATCCTCCAAGGAGGTTTCCCATGATCAGGGACTGTATCTAATTCATCTCAGCATTCCTAATTCTATCCCAGTGCTCATAATACAGCAAGTATTAAAAAAAAAATGAACTGAATTGTGGCTGGCAGTTTAGTTGTGAGGGTATTTTAAGAACTTATTTAAGAGATAATGAAAATAAAAATTAGAGCAAAAATGTACTTTTTTTTTTTTTTCAAATAATGGAAAACTACTTTCTCAGGAGAAGTATCCTGAAAGGAAGTAGAATTAGAATAGTACTGATCTTAGGAGTTGAAAAAAAAAAAGAGAAAATTTCAAAGAGAAAGATCTTAACACAATCATATACTGTGGAGAGGTCATGTAAGATAGTGACAGAGAACATGTCACTCTCTGGCTGACGGAGTTTCCTGCCCACTGAAAGTCAGTCTGGATTACAAGGTAAGGGTGGAGTCAAATCATTCTTGGCTGAGAACTGAGTGAATGTTGAATGTTGATGAGTGAGTGTAACTGTTGTAGTTTATTCTACCAAAGGGTGTGGTGACAAGAGGAAGGAGATAGATAGGAGAGACCATAACTTGAACAATAGCAAATTGAAGAAAATGATCCACTAATAATAGCATGGGTATATATGTAGATCAAGAGGGGAAAGTCAGAGGAGAGAGGAAATTTGGAGGCACAAGTTAAGTAGTTGAGGAGAAAGGATTAGATTTAGAGAACTGAAGAATTTTTGAGACTAGAAAAATGTCCATTGTTTATTATGACAGGACCTTTGCCATAATTCCCCCTGTGGAACCCTGAGCCTTCTGTGACCATGAGGCCATTAGGCCAAGGCCTTCATTTACAAAACTGAAGTGGACCTTCATGACCTGTATCTCTATATGCTGATACTCTTGGGTATCATCTGCCATCCTACCACTATCTAATATTAGGAAAGATGAATCCAAGTTTCTCCCCAAATTCTAGAGCATCGCTTGCCTATGTCATCTACCTCTAGGCCTTTGCAGACAGCAGTCAGGATAGGAGAAATAAAACCTTCCAAGTATGAGATGGCACCAGAATCATTTTTGTCATAATTTCTGCATAGAGCAGTTAACCAAAGCTTTCCAGAGGAAAGGGCATTTAAATTTGAAACCTAAAGAATTAGTAGATATTAGACAGTCAATGAAGAGAGGGAGGATTGTTCCAGAAAGTAGAATGGTAAATGCAGTTGCCCAGAGGCAATAGGGAACAATAGTCCTTTTGAATAATTAGAAGTTCAGCATGATTGTAATAAATTGTCAGAGTAGTGGCGCAAGACAAGGCAAAGGAGTAGAGGAAGAACCAGGTACTGCAGATTCTCTATGTGTCAAAGAGGGATTTTTAGTCCTTATCCTTAGAACAAGGAGAAAGCTTTGAAGGATTTTAAGCAAGATTCTGAAAGTTTTGATTTGCCTTTTTAGAAAAAACATCACCTGGGTTGTAATACTATAGAACACTGACTGAAGAAGGCTGTAACTGGAGTCGAGGAGCCTTGTAGAGTTTTGCTGGTATAATCCAAACAAGGGAACATGATGTCCTGAATTGCTTTAGTGGAAGTAAGGGTGGAGAGATGCTAATAAATTAGAGGGAGAGATTTGAGGGAGGAGGAACTCTCCTACTCTTAAAGAATCTACCTTTCCTATAGGAAGGAAGAAACTTTCCACTCACGTTTCCAATATGTCTCCTCTCACAACTTCTTCCTAAGAAAGAAGGGATGGCTAATATGATTGGTCAAAGCCTAAGATATTAAATAAACCATGTTTACTAGTGTTTAATGTCATTATGCCTTAATGAACGAGAGCCATGGTCTGTCTTCATCTTTCACTCTCTGCCTCCATAAGCTAAGCTTATTAGGGGCAAGCAAGCAAATTTTATCCAGATAATGGAATTCGGGGTCCCTTTTGGGGGTCCAGCCATTATTCTACTTCCTCACAGACATGCCTGTCAGTTTGTTGTCAGATGGCTGATGGAAACTTAGTTTCCTCTGCAGTTCCAGGCATTTTACACTAAATGGGCAAAGTGAGAGACTTTACTTAAGCTAGTATTCTTCAATCTACTTTGATCTGAGAAACTCTCTGTGGAGGACGGCAGGGAGACGAATAGGCATTTGCCCAACTGTCAGTTAAATTAAAAATAGTCAGGATAGATGGGTTTATATTTTCAAAATAAACAAACCCCAAATGCTGGTAGCAAACACATCAAAAGTTTATTACTCATTCCTGGTCTATGTCCAATGTGGGCTGAGCGGGAGCTCCGCTCATCTCAGTTGCTCAGGGATCTGGGACATTAAAGCTTTATGCCAGCATATGCTTCCCAGACCACTGCCGATGTGAGAGGAGCTGTGATGAATCCCTCATTGGCTTCTAAAGCCATGAGGAGGGGAGCATATTACAAACCATCCATTGGGAGGGATACATATCACTTCCCCTCACATTTCATTGTCCAAAGAAAGACTTAACTTCAACAGATGGTGTGGAAATTCAGTTCATTCATGAGCCTGAAAGGTGGAAAGTTGTAAATACTTGGTGAACGTCACTAATAATTGCCATGTGATATCGTGTTTCCCATTTGGCTATTGTTTCTTTGGTCTATGCTCCCCTGATTGAGAAACTTGGAATAGAAAAAAGAGAAGAGTAGGTCTCAGTGAAAATCCCATCCCACATTCCTTTCAGTACTTGAGCAGTATAATCTAATCAAGTTGAGGACTGATTATGAGGTAGGAGGGAGGCAGAAGGAATAATTCAGAAAAATTTTTAAGTTTCTGTCTTGGAGCATCTAGCAGGTGGTGGTGCCAGGTTACACATAGCATCAAGGGACATGGTGACCCATGTCCCCATGGAACCTCTTCAAATTCTGTATCACATTACAGTACACCTCCAAATATTGCCACATTATGTCATGACTCCCAGAATAGGGGAAATATTGATGACTTTTAGAATTGTGATAGATGCAATAGTTGATGATACATAAAATTAGCTACAAGTATTTTGAAACATTTCACAACATTTTTTTACAGATGTAAAATTTTTTAAAGCAAATGCAAGTGCCGTTTCATGGAAAAATCAATGACTACCATGTAAGATCACATTATTCCCCCATCCCCGCCCAAAATCAACCTGCCCCAGCACTGCCCGCCCCATTTGAGTCACGTTATGCTTTTTCAGCCTTTCACGAAGATAGAGAACATGAGAGGAAGAAAACGTTTCGGCGAGGAAACAAGTTCAGTTTTTGCAAAGTCGAATGCTAGTTGCCTGTAAAGCATCTGTGTAGAAATGTCAATAGGCAATGAGACATGTGGGTTTGAATCTCAAAGAAGAGATCTGGGTTAGAGACACATACTTCAGCACCACCAGCATATAGATAGTCATTGAACTATGGAAATTAATATTCTTATTTCTTCCCCCACAGCCAGACTTCTGAGTGTTACCATTTCTCTTGGGGTCTAGTAATAGATTCAAAAAGTTCTCTCTTAAAGGAACATTCTTAGTTTTATATTTCAAGTTATAAAACTTAGGATTCATTCTGTTTCTTATGCGTAACTAATAAGTCGGAGGCTGAAATATTATTACTTCGAGGTGACGGTGAAATCAGATAACAAGAGAAAGTGCTATTTAAGTGTCCAATCAAGAAAATTTACAGTATAAGTTTTTTATTTGTAGGATATTTTTTAAGTGTTTGTTTAAGTAATATTGAGGATAAATAAGAAAATGATTTTATAAATTTCACTTATTTGATAAAATTGCTATTTAAGAACAAGTAATACACAGAGACTAATAAAGGTATTTATGTCGCTCAAATATTTGTCTCAATATGTCCATCTTTGAAGCAATTTAACCCTCACCTTTACTACTAGTCTCCATTTCAATGCTTTTACTTTGCTTGGTTTCTCTTCTTGGTTACATACTCAGGCCTATTGGCCTCTTTGGGAAACATAGAACTCACAGTGTGTGTGTGTGTGTGTGTGTGTGTGTGTGTGTGTGTGTATCAGCAGACCTCCCATCTTTTATATTTCACCAAATGTCGTATAAATCAATGAAGGTCCTTGGAGAAATAGGAGTAAATCAAAGACAAAAATGGAGCAATACTCCTGCCTTAAACTTCATCATCTTTGGTAATTATGTCTACTATTTTGGGGGAGGAGAGAAATAATTAATCTCTGTTTGACTATTCTTTATGCATCCTTTCTTCTCTGATAATATTCTCTTACCAATTTATATTCCTCCCTCTTAAATATTTAAAAGCCTTCTAATTTTGCATCCAGTGTGTACCTAGGCAGATGCAGCATGTTTAATTAAAGGATTTGCCTTTACCTAAAGTTTATAATAGGTTTTTTTAACCACTTCAGAAAAATCTTGCAAAAACAAGTTATTATAAAACACTAAATTGAGTTTGAAATTTAAACAAAGTATTTTGAGTTATATTTGTTGCTGTGATACTGCAATTCCCAGAATTATCTGTGGTCTTACCTCTCCATTTTAGAGTATTTGAACAACCAAAATAGATTTGTGACTATTTATGGAAATTTAGAAAAACAGGTTATTGAAACTCTAAAAGATTCTAGAGATTTTCAAGTCCAAAAGCTATATGTTTTTCCTCAGACTATGAAGACACAAAACCACAGGGAAATATAGTGACATAAGGAAAGTTATAAGTTACTGAAGGACATAAGGAAAGTTATAAGTTTGTACACTTTACTCCCTATCAGTGCTTTTTCTATAATTTCACTCTGCAAGAATATTTATTTTAATTAGTCACAAAATATTTTTCTATTATAAAAGAATACTTGACATCTTACTAAGACTGTCTGTCTCCTCTCAATAATTGAAAACTCTTACTTATCATAAAACTGTTTCACCATTAAATTTTTTCTTCTTCTGTTATCAACCTTTTAGATTATAATCCTTAATCAGCTAAGAAAACACTCAACTGTATTGTCATCCTATATAAATATTTCCATCTTGACCACAGGGGATCCTGAGGGAATTTTTAAGGTGAGTTTGGAAATCAAGATATGCTGTGCTCGTCACGTACTCTTATTCTGCCTCTCAAGTAAACCAGTAGGGAAAATAATGAGTTTAGTTTGCCATGCCTTTGTTCTAATTTTTACTGGTTCCTGGTGATGCCACTTGCTCTTCTAAGTGCTATAGGCTATCTGGCTAAAAATTCCTTCTAAAACTTTTTTTTTTCAGTGATACATATGAAGTTTTCATATCATTTCTGGGATCCACATTTTCTTTCTTAAAACAAAAGCAAAGACAAAAATAAAAAAACTCGGAGGCATTTTCATATCTTCGAACTGATTTACAAGTGGGCCATGATGTCTACCAGCAATAAATTCTTTAAGGTTTTATGTGTCTGACAAAGTATTTTGTCTTTATTTTTGGAGGATATTTTCTATGGACATGGAATTTTCAGTTGACAGGTTCTTTTTCTTTCATCATTTTAACAATGTTGTTCCATTGTCTTTTGACTTGCATTTCTGATGGAAAGTTTGTGGTGATTCTTTGTTTCCTTTTTTCTCTGGCAGTTTCTAATGGTTCTTTATTTATCACTGATTTTCAACAATTTTACTATGGTTTACCATGGTGTAATTGTATGTCTATTCTGTTTTAACACTTGAATATTCTATTTGAATATTCTGTTTCTTTGAAGTTCTTGAATTTATGGGTTAGAGTTTCCATCAAATTTGGAAAAATTTTAGCCATTAATTCTCCAAATATTTTTCCATCCTCCTCCCAATTCCAACTTATTTGTTAGACTGATCAATATTTCCCACAGATCGCTGAGTCTCTGTTCTGTTATTTTTTTTCTTTTTTTTCTCTCATTATTTTATTTTCATAGTTCCATTGCTGTATCTTTGAGTTTATTGATGTTTTCTTCTGCAGTATCTAATCTGCTAGAAAGTCCATCCAGTGAATTTTTTTACTTTAAATACTATATTTTTGATCACCAGAAGTAGCACTTGCCTCATTTTAATATCTATTTCTCTTCTTATGTTCATGTTTTCCTTTAATTCTTAATCATATTTATTATAACATTTTTAAGCTTTTATCTGCTAACTGCTTTATTTCTCTCCTTTCTGAGTCTATTTCTATCGACTGAATTTTCTCCTGTCTATGAGTCATATTTTCCTGTTTATTTATGTGTCTTGTGATTTCTTATTTGATGCTTGACTTGTAGATGTCATGTTGTTGAGTGTCTGGATTTTATTGCTTCCTTTAAAGTATATGGAATTTTGTTTTGGCTGGCAATTATGTCACTTGCAAATTAGCTTGATATTTTCAAGGTTTGTTTGGAATGATATCTAGGAGCTCTTAATCCAAAGCTCTTTTAGCCATACTTCTAAGGCTTTACCCTTCTGAGATTTCTATTAAATGTCCTGGTGTTCCAGGGGGATTTTCTACTCTGGATAAACATGAATGTGTCTCAACCGTGTGTGAGCTTTGGAAATTGTTAAGCTCTCAGCTTTTCTGACATTCTTTGCCTGGCTCCATGGACTTTAACCCTAAGCATGTACAGTTTATTATTTAGCAAGACACTCAAGGGGACCCCATGCAGATTTTTGAAATTCTTTTTCTGTGTAGCTCCTGTTTTGCAATGATCACCTTTGAAAATTCTCACTGACTTATTTTCCTGAAATCATATCTTTGTTTTCTCAATTTAGCAAGTATCTAGTGCTCTGTTTGGATTCCCTCTCTCTGCACCATCAAATAAAAAGTGACTCCACACAGAAATCCTGTACAAATGTAGAAATACCTCTTTGTTTCTCCTCTGTTAAGGATCACAGAACTGCATTGACAGTTCTCCAATATCTGAAAATAGTTCAATTTTTTAGTTGTTTATGGTACAAGGACAAGAATAGTCCTACTTTCTTCATCATGGCATCAGTATCATCAATATCTTTATTTTTCCATGCAATATCAACCTATGTGCTACCCAGAGTTCTAACAATACAATATTTCTTAAAAGAATGATCCATATTGTTTACAGAATTTTCTAGCAAGCTGTTGTCTCCACATGCACATTTTCATTTTGGCTTATTTTAATCTTATGAGAAGGTATCAATAGATGATTTTCAGACAACAAGCAAGGCATATATTCTGTCCTCGAATGGACTACAATCAATGTATTGACTGGTACTGTGACTAGATACAGTTGTCCAGCCATGCCACCAGAAAAAACAACCAAATATGAACATATGAGGAAATGACAGCTACATCAATGCCTGACATACAGATATTTTTAAATACCTCCAATGATAAGTTGCATTCTCATTTCTTAAGGGTGAAAATGTGAAATATCAATCTTAAGACAGATAAGACATTGTCTTTCTCACCACAGAGCAACTTTATAGGAAGATTAAATTTCCAAGGCATCAGGGGCTAGTCCAAATGAGCAAAGATTTAGTGGTCTAATTACATGTTCTCTGAGAAAGAGCCTCTTCCTGCTTTGAAAAGAGGAACTAATTCTTTGTTTGTTTGTTTGATTTTCGGTAGGGCAGACAGGGTTGGAGAGGAAATGGAAACGGAATAGAAGCCAGTTGTGGCCCGCAAAAAAGCCTTCCTTCTCTAACTGGTTTACACAACCTTCTTCTGTAGTGGCCACGAAATTTCAGAAAACTGTAACAACTTCCTTAAGTGACAGAAATTAGGTCCAACCACATCACCATCAAAGCAGTAGCATGCCAGAAGTCATGTCCACCAATAGAACCTTAAGGTGTCTGAAAATTGGGAGCTTCATCTCTTGATTCCTTCCTCTAGGCATTTATATAGTGTTTTCTCCCTAAAGGAGTCTTTCCTGCTTCATCTCCTGTTGCCTTTACTGTGAGTTCTAAAATTATTTCCATATTGTGGATGTCCTGGGTTTATACTTAGTGATGTCAAGTAGTACAAAGGAAAATGATGATAACATGTAAACATAAAAATTTCCTCAATCCTCTAGATTCCTCTCTTTCTGCAACTCTTGCCAAGGGACATTAACTCATTTTAGTTTTGTTTTGTTTTGGCATTTTTATCTATATGTTGTTTCTTCCCTCAAACAACTAATCCAAACCTGTCTCTTTGAAACGTTAAAGAAGATGTTGTTTTTTAAATGCAATGCAATGTGTGTTCCTGGCAGATTTAGGCCTGGGTAATTTGGAACTAAATCAAGTCTAATCCATTTCTTAACCTTTAATGTGTTACAATTTTTGAGGGAATCTATACATATATGATGTTCCTTTTTTTCTCTCCACAAATTCTACTCTTCATTCCCCAATCTGCAATAACCATCTTATTTTAAATAACTTATGTATTTACAGTGTTGTAGAAACCTTGTAAATCTAAATACCATGAAATATTGTTTAGGTGATGAATATAGAACTGAAGACATAAGAGAGAAATGAGGGGAGGACGGCAAATAAAGAAAAGTAGAGAGAAAGCAAACCAAGACATATGTAGATCAAAACATAAAGCATTGTGGAAATTGGTGTCAGACAAACTTCAAAAGATGTGAATATGTATTTATGCTTCTTTCAAATATGCAGTTTTGCAAAAGTAACCATCAAAGGCTTAAGATGCAACATTTGATATATTTTCAAAGAAATGTTCAGTTTGGAAATTGTTACGGCTTTCTTATGTCCATTAACATCTACCCAATTTTCTAGCAATTACTCCATTGATTTCAACAGCTGGCATTATAGATTGTAGCTACCATCTATTGTCGCTTTATATTGCTTATTAAGCAGTCATATTTGTCAGTCATTAAATTAGTAATATAAACAATACAAGCTTTTGATAAAGGAAATGTCGCCAAATCTTGCAGTGTGGTGTGACAAATGTAAGGAGAAACACTTGGAAATAGGCTCTTAGAAAAAACAAAAGAGAAGACAATGTAGGAGAAAATGAAAAGTAAAATAAGTTTTGAGCCTCTATGAAAAGAGCAGTGTGTTTGATATAAAAGAAGTCACAGTCTACAACCTGTATTTGAAGACCTTACAAAAACAACAATAACAAAAATAAATTTAAAAAAAAAAAAATACAAAAAATAATCAGAATAAAGCACATTTGTAGTCAATTTCTAGCAATATATGTTGTGACTTAGGACTGCACTTCAACCAGTGTCTGTTGTAGGTTTTCTGGATGCTCTCTCTCCATTTGCCTGTCCAGATTCATTCTGTGATGCACTAACTGGACTACATTTGTGGGCTGACTTCTGGTTGGAATTGGCCACAAAATGACACTGGGGGCCGGCCCGGTGGCGCAAGCGGCTAAGTGCGCGCGCTCCGCTGCGGCGGCCCGGGGTTCGCTGGTTCGGATCCCGGGCGCGCACCGACGCACTGCTTGGTAAGCCATGCTGTGGCGGCGTCCCATATAAAAGTGGAGGAAGATGGGCACAGATGTTAGCCCAGGGCCGTCTTCCTCAGCAAAAAAAAAAAAAGAGGAGGATTGGCGGATGTTAGCTCAGGGCTGATCTCCTCACAAAAAAAAAAAAAAAAAAAAAAAAAAATGACACTGGAAGATCACAAAGCGGAGGAGAGATCCAGAGGTTTCTTCCTTCCCTGCTTCAGCTGGGCAGTAGTTGTGACCCCCCCATGAGCACAGGTCAGGCTGGGCAGCTCCTCTGCCCCCATTCCAGCTCTTACTGGCTCCTGGAGTATTGAATCCTCTCTGTTCCCTTCAACCTTAGGAGCAATAATAACTTCTGGCTACTGCTAGTCTCAGAATTTTATTGGTTACCTTAGCACTGCCCACAATTCTCTGAGTAGTCCCTTCATTAAAGTCTCTTAATTTAAATAATCTGGGGTGAATTTTGTTTTCTACTGGGAATCTGATTGATATAGCAGGTATTTGTTACATCCATTAGACAGGATCCCATTTAGGCTTTCCATTGTGAACAATAAGTACATAAATATAATTGTGTGGGTGTTTATATAAACACAAACACTTTGGTGTAGCTTACTTGAGGGAATACAGACTGATTCATTGAATCTGAGACATTAAGAAAGTGAAGTTGATGTGGAACATTGGTATCAAAATAAATACGTAGTTCCAAAAGGTGTGGAGCTGCTGTTTCTGGAATGGAATCTAAAGGGCCAGCCAGGTTCTCGTTCTATTCCTAATGCTTACTAGCCAGTGATTTTAGAAGAATCATGACATCACAGCAGGCTGGATTTTGGTGTATGGGAGTTCATTAAGGATCTTATAGCTATGAATCTGTTATATGCTTGAGTTCCTCTTATGTGATTTTTGTTCAGTGGTGATGAAGCCTGTATTTGAACATGACCTGTGATAAAAGTAAAGCAGTTCCTAAGGTAGCCCATCACAAATTTGAACAGTTTTAGCTATTGGAAACCTTCCCTTCATGTTCACAGAAATATTTCTCTTATAACTTCCCCCACTGGTCCGAGTTCTACCCTTCAGTGCCAATCTCAATATGTGTAATCTCATTGCCACACGATCATCTTTCAGATATTTGAATATAGTTATTCTGATCTTCTTGAATTTCTTCTTTTTAACTAACTTTTCAACAGCTTGCCAAACCCCTCCCTAGTTTTATAATCAGATAGAATTTAAAATTAGTTTATTTCTATTTCTCCAGTTCTTCTCATCTCCCTGAGAACATTCTCTTTATTGGAACTTGCTCATTTGCAACACTTTTGTACAGACTTACCTCTGCAGTTCCCTGACTTGCATCAAGCCACCTCACTCTCTGATACTCTTCAAAAGCTTCCTGTATTTCTGCACAAGCTCCTCATTCACCTCACATATTAGCACCATCAGTCTGGAGACATAGATGACTAGAAATCAAATTTTGCCTAATTTGACATGAATTTATGTACACTTGACTATGATCACTTTTGATTAATCCAGATAGGACTATATCAAGGTCCATATAGAAATAGGGGAGAAGTATTTGGTCTTGTACACTTTTTGTCTCGTCCTAGCTTTATAGGGGATAGTTTTTTCCCCCAATAATTGATCCATTAACAATGTTGTGCCTCTCTCAGGTACCAATCAGGGTTTGCAAGGTGGGCTTCCCATTTCTTCAGTTATCAGGTTCTGACTCTCTTATCTAGTGTTAACAGAACAGACTTTGGAACCAGTTTCCAAATTTTTGCTAATCTCTCTAATAATATCTGCATAAATTGCTTTGTTCTAATAGATAAAGCCTAGAATAAAACATGTCTTGATTGTAGGAAATGTTCATTTCAGGATTCATTCAAAAATATTTACTATTTCCTACATGCTAGGGCCTCTGTTTGAGCTGGGCACACAAAGGGGAAGGATAACCTGCTCCCTGCTCTGGCTGTTGGACTCCTCCTTTCCCTTAAAGACCTGGGCTTCAGCTGTGAGACACTCTGTCCTACTCCAGTAGAAAGAGTTTCAATATTAAGACAAAAATATCCCCATAACCCCCATAATGTCTCCATCCTTTTATAAGCAAAGGAAAGAAAAGATGAAGATGAAGTAGATGTAGGAATACCAGGAGTACCAGTTATGTGAATCATAAGCGTTGAGTGTACATTTCAAGTTGGAAATTATCACTACTTAGTTTTTCTGACATTTTTATAATCCTAAGCAGCAGTGAGATAGGATCTCATCTACTCCTAGCCTTACTGAATATTATGTATTAAAGCATGACAGTTCATAGTGACTACAACTGAAAGGAGACAACCTGATATAAAAACAATACTGGCCTGGGGGTCGGCCCAGTGATGTAGCGGTTAAGTTTGCTCACTCTGCTTCATCAGCCCGAGGTTCACAGGTTCGGATCCTGGGTGTGGATCTACACGCCACCCATCAAGCTATGCTGTGGTGGTGACCCACATACAAAATAGAGGAAGACTGGCACAGATGTTACCTCAGGGCTAATCTTCCTCAGCAAAACAAAACAAAAATGTAATACTGGTCTGAAAGCCATGGATTCTAACCATAGCTCCATCTCTAACAAGTACATGAACTTGAGTGATTCTCACCATGTTCTAGGCCCTCAATTTCTCTCCTGCAAGCGAGAGGCTGGAATTTGATGGTCTCAGGGCTCCTTAAATCTTAAATTTTCTGATTATATCATTTTGCTTGAAAAGCTGGAGAAGGAAACAGAAGGAGCCAGCTTGCCCAGTTGCAAACGGAGCTAAGTGCTGGCACAAGAATTCAGGACTGTATGTGGGAATGTGTGATTATAGTACAATCATTATGATTCATCAAGAGAATAAATTTCCTTGTTGGTTACACATACACACTCCCCACCCCTTCCCACTCACAACTTTCACTTCCTGGTTTAGGAACAGACTAAAAGTAGGGAAAGAACGTGGGTGGAGTGGAAAGAGGGGAGGGGAGGGAGTGGGAAGTGTTCTCTATTTGGAAGAGATTTTTGGAAGCTCTTTTTCAAGCTCATTTATACCACCTACAGTGCTTTTATTCTTCCTTGCTGAATGTTTGATTATCCTAAGCAGACAGAAAGTAATAAGTCAAAATAGTTATCGTCACTCCTTTTCAAGCATAATAAGCTCAGTTAAAACATTTTCATACATACACAAATGATGACTTAACTCACTGAGTAAAGTTAAAAGAAATCAAAATTAAGAGACTCAGTCATGCCAGCAAGCGAGAGGGAAAATTCCATGATAAGGCAACTCAATTTCTATGCAATGGGTAAGAGAGAAATGACCAAAATTGACCTTTAAAAGCAATTTTCCACTTTTTGTTCTCTCATATAGTGAGTCCACTCTCACAGTAATCAAATAGCTTAAAAGCAGAGCTTGTAAGTAGGTTTTATAACCAGATAATATTCAGCTCAGTGACTCTCTAGATGAGGGTAGTTGGTTTTGGCACTATTTGGATTGCAGCAGGAAAATCACTGGACTTGAAGTTCTCAAATATTTGTGGGAAGCTCGTGACAATGAGAGGATGGAATTTAGCTGAAATTTCCATGGACCTCAAAATTAAAAGTGATTTCTGGTGGGAACAAGATGGCATAGACTCATTTCTACCTGCTTCTTCTCATTAAGTACAACAAAAAGTCCTGGAAAAAATTCAAAAGGCAATCAAAGGAGAACACTGAAAAGTGGAAAGAGGAAGGCAAACTGATTGAGGACCCCAAGACTGAAGGAACAACACAGTATCAAGGGTGTTTTAGGACCTCCCACCCAATGAAAGAAGGTGGCTTAGACCCTGCTTCTCCAGACCCCAAGCTGGTAACAGAAGGTCACTGTTATGGACTAAATGTTTGTGTCCCCACCAAATTCATATGTTGAAGGCCTAACCCCCAATGTGGTGATATTTAAAAGTGGGACCTTTGGAGGTAATTAGGTTCAGATGAGGTCATGAGTGTGGGGCCCTCTTAATGGGATTAGTGCTCTTATAAGAAGAAGAAGAGAGAGAAGCATGCACAGAGGAAAGGCCATGTGAGCGCACAGCAAGAGGACAGCCGTCTTAAGCTAGCAAGAGAGTCTTCACCAGAACTCACTCATACCGGCATCCTGATCTTGGCCTTCCAGCCTCCAGAACTGTGAGAAAATAAACGTCCATTGTTTAAGCTGCCCAGTCTATGGTATTTTGCTATAGCAGCCCAAGCTGACTAGGACAGTGATCCAAGTAGGTCATTCTTCCCCAGATAGAATGGGAGCTCCGCTGACAGCACCAGGAGAGATTGGTGGCTCCAGAAAGGGGATGGATCAGGAGCTCTTAACTAACAATAACTGGCCAGGGGATGTACTTTCCTTCCGTGCTGATCCTGAGACTCCCTGCCACCACTGCGAGACATCAGTGGCTGGTAGCACCCAAGGGGTATCATTCATTTAGTCATTCAACAAATATTTACTTAGCAGCTATTTTGTGCCATGCAGTGTTCTAGGTGCTGGAATATGTCAGCAGAAAACAACAACAACAAAACATCTATCGGCAATTATACTCGAAGATATTATTAAATTAAGAATTTTAAGAAGGCAACTGAATGACAATGATATAAATCTTATCATGGTAACCTTAAAAAGAGATGTTCACACATGGATTAAAGTTCAAGCTCTCATTTTGAACTTAATTTTTTCTAAGAAACTGGTGAAAACCTTAGAGTAAAATTACTAACGTAATTGTCTCTGTTCTGCTTTGCCACCTAGGCTTTGCACATTTTCTTCTTCATGCCCCATCTTGTTATAAAGCTGGCAAGTTTGTGCTGAGCTAGCATTTCTCTTTATCAGAATTCTTAGTCTCTGTATCCACAGTTATCCACAGTTTAGATCTGAAATACAGTTTTCTTCAAGACTGTTGAGAAGATTGCTCCCTCCCGACATCCTCTGTGAAATGCCAGCTGCCTGCTTTAACCTAGAAAAGGCATCTGTTGATGTAATGTGGTGATGTTCTGCTCTATGATCAGCATTCGCGGGGCCTTTACTTGTCTGAGTATTCTCTGGGATCTGTCCAACACTGTGGCAATGGGAATAGTTAATAGTCTCTAACTTGTTGGGAAACAAGTAATTTCCTATCTGAATCCAAGCTGAAAAAATGTTCCACGTGAAGCAAAATCATGGACTCTCGGTGTTATTCTATTAAACATCCAAGTGATTGCAGTTTTCTGAGAATTAATCATTTAAACATTTAAGGCTAACTAGCTAACATATTCTCAGGCAAAATGTGACAGCATGCTCCTTGTTTTTTCAATGTATCATGTTTGCTTAAGATATAGAATATTGCCCATTCAATTTACAATAATGGGATGTTGTTTACCTAAGTTTAAAATGATTTATTTTCTAAAATACTTTTTTATCACAGTTTTTTGGAATAATTTCAGATTTATAAAATAGTTGCAAACACAATGTGGAGAGTTCCTATATATTCCTTACCCAGTCCCCTCAGTGTTGACATTTTAAATCATTTTGTTACATTTGCCAAAACTAAGAAACCGATATTGATACATTGCTATTAACTAAACCCCAGACTATTTGAATTTCATCAGTTTTTCTATGAATGCCCTTTTTCTGTTCAAGACCAAATCCAAGGTGCCATATTGTTTTTAGTTGTCATATCTCCCAATCTCTGGTCTATGACAGTTTTTCAGTCTTTACTTGTTTCTCACGATCTTGGCAGTCCTGAGGAGTCCTGGCCAGCTACCCTAGAGAGTGCCCCCTAATCTGGGTTTATCTAATGTTTTTCTCATCATTAGGTTGAGGTTATGGGTGTTTGGAAAGACTATGATAAATGTGATCTTGTCACATCAAATCAGGGGGAGCATGATATCCACAAGGCATAATTGATGAGTTAAACTTCATCACTTTGGAAAGATGATGTTTGCCAGCTTTCTCCACTGAAAAGTTACCATTTTTCCCTTTCCCTACTATATTCTTTAGATGGGTAGCTCATTTATGTTTTTATTTTAAAATGAATAAATAATAGAAAACATAACAACCCTTGTATATCTGCCACTCAGGTTTTAATAAGTTTTAAAAGTTAGTCATTTTTACTCCAGGTATTTTTAATTACAAAAAAAAATTTACCCATTGAATTGTTATTCTTTATATGTTATTACACTATTTCATTTTCTTTTCTTGCTTTGTAGAGACAAACTGATTAAAAACTAATGTTGAGTGAAAAGAAGCAAATTTCTTGTTGGCAAAGACACCGTGACAAGACTTAAGTGAATTAAAAAAACAAAAAAAGCAATATTATTTTATTAATATCTATATACAAATCATAGAACCAAAAATATTTTTTTCTTTCCTCAACTTTGCTTCTTGAACTCCCTTCCTTCTTTTGAGTTCAATTCTTGTTTAAGTACATCATTTAGTAATATTCTTTAGCAAGAGTTTGAGAACACTGAACTCTCAGTTTTTGGCTACCCAAAATTATCTTTATGTTACCCTAAGTATTGAATAATATTTTAGCTAGGTACAGAACTATAGGATGAAAGTTGTTTTCTCTCAGCATTCAAAGATAAGGCTCTGATAGAATGCTATCATGCCTAACAGGAATTCCTTTGAAGGTTAACTGCCGTCTTTCCTCTGTTTACTTTCAATATTTTATTTCATGTTGTATGATTTCACTATGATGTGTCTAAAATATGATTTAATTTTAGTTATGTGGCTCAGAAGTCAATGTCCTCCTTTGATTCCTCTAGGATTTACATTTTGTAGGTGACTGTCTTCCTAACTATGATTCCAGTCCATTGAAAACTTTCCCTTATCTAGTATACAGAACTTATCTAGTCTCCATGTTTAGGACAGTGCAGCTCTTCATGAATTTTGGCTTTATGATTATTCAGCAGGCTCATCTGTGCTTGTGCGACAAATGTCTTTTTCTTGGTAGAAAGTGTTTGAAGCCTGTTCCTAGCTACTAAGGCTTACGTGACTTTCATGCTTTATTAAGCGATTGAGCCTAAGCTCTCTCACCTCTGTGACTTTCTTTTCTCTCTTTATTTCAGGGAACTGATACTTTTCCAGTCCAAGTTTTGAACATGTGTATTCCTTTTAAATAAATTTTATCTTATTTTATCCAGAATTTCTAAGTGTAGGAGACGGAGTGGTATGTCATATCATGACAGCCTGCCATAATAACTGGAAGCACCTGAACATCATTCTCTATAAGATATTTTGTCCTATGGAGATATAAAAAGAATGCTGACCAAAAATATAATCTCCACTTTCTAGGTGCTTGAAGTCTAATTGAAGATATCAGACACACACTCATAGAACATAAAAGGAAAATATTTAGGCAGCATTGCATAATTATTTAAGCAGTATATATTAGTGATTAGAAGCCTTGACTCTTAAGCCAGAATGCCTAGATTTGAATCAAAGTTCCATAATTTGACTAGCATGTGAAAATTTTTCGTAAAAAAGGTCAAGAACTGGTTTCCAAGTTCACCTATTACAAGGGTGATTTGGTGGAAAGTGGATTTTGCCATACATATTTGCTTTGAAACAAGTTGTACTATGATTCAAACTCACCCCAAAAGTGAGGGTTGTGCTCCTGCCTTCCCTCCAAATGATTGAAAGTACTCAGAGACTGATATTTCCCCGTGGAATGTGGGAAGCATATTGGACAGGTGTCTGATACAAACTCGAGAACTAATCAGATAAAGGACTTGTCAGAGAGGACTAAAGTTCAGAGCAGCTGTGTCTGGCAAGAAACTCCCCAACGGCAGTCAAACAAAATAGTGAGAATTCTGGAGATTAGATGTGGGAACGATGGTAGCAGATATAGCTAGATTGGAGCCACTTAGCCCTTGTCCAAGAGAACCGTTGGGAGATAACGGGAGACCAACAAAGAGTATCTCTTTGCAGGGGATTACTGAAAACCCATGGACTAAGGAGCAATTGCTGGCAGAATAGAAAACATCATTTCATAGGAGATACAGTCAGAAGAGTCCAGGAAGGGAATTTTGCATGAAAGCTAAACAAGCTTAATATATCTGCCAGTCACAGAGAGTTTTTAAGATATTTTACAAAAGTTTCAGTCAAATACAAACTTTCTGCTTCCACCATTACTCTGGCAAGTGGGGAAAGAGTTACCTCTTTTTTTTCTTTCAAAAAAGAAAGGAAAAAGCAACCACATCCTCTTTTAGTACTATTGGTTCTCCCTTATAAAACACTGTTTTTGTGAAGTTCTTGTATCATGTTAGAGTAAAGAGCAAAGTGACAGGATTGCCAAATTTTAATTCAGCAGCAAAGGAAAATTTTTCTTAGCTGAATAAAATTTAAGGGGACAAAAGTAAAGTATTTTTCCAAACACATATTTTAAAAGCACTCTTTTCCTCTGAATCCTCTTTAACTCAAAATGGCCTTCCACTATTAATTTTATAATTTCTTCCCTGATCTAAATTTTGATTAAAATTTCTAAATATCAATAATATGTAAAAAGTATGTTATTCATTATAAATATTGTAACACTAATATTGTTTACTAAACTAATGAGCTAAGCTTGTCTTCTTTTTCATTTTTTTTTAGCTGAGGAAGATTTGCCCTGAGCTAACATCTGTTGCCAATCTTCCTCTTTTTGTATGTGAGTACTGCCAGGGCACGGCCACTGATAGATGAGTGGTGTAGGTCCATACCCAGGAACCGAACCAGGGCCACTGAAGTGGAACGTGCCGAACTTAACCACTAGGCCACTGGGGCCAGCCCTTGTCTTCTTTTCTAAGGTATTAATTCAGCATATTGTATATTGTAATTTAATCTGCTATATTTCACGCTTTTATTTTTTCCTTGACCTAGGCATTATTTAGAGAGTTTTCTATTATTATTGCCATTATTATTAATTTCTACTTCATTGTACTTGTACTCAAAAAATAAATTTTTAGAATTTTATCTTTAAGGAATTAAGATTATCAGTGGGATTAATGTTTTTTAAACTTTCTGTGAACTATTAAAAAGAATATATGTCTTTATAAAGTACAATGTTTTATATATGCTATTTATTCACTTTTTATTTTTTCATTCCCCTGTATATTCATTTGTTTTATGTTTGTTTCATGAATTTAACTAAAGAAAATACCAAACATTTCATCTGTAAACATTTCAGCATATATGTCTATCAAATAAGGACTTTAAAAATACATAGCCACAAAAGCATTAGCATACCTAACAACCTAACTAAATAAATATTGTTTCCTTTATATCATTAAATGCCTAGACCATGATAACATTTCCCATTTATCTCAAAAATATTATTTTATAATCACTGTTTTTTAAGCAGGAAAAACACAATATCCTGCATTGCACTAAATTTATATCTCTTATGTAACTTTTAGGATATATGTTACTTCTCTGCATTTTTTATTGCTCTATTTGTCAAATAAACCCTAAATCATTTGTTCTGTAGTGTGTCCCACTTTATGAATTTGGCAGATTGTGTCCATGTGGTGTTTTGAACTTATTCCTTTATTTGCCATTTGTCTCTAAAACTATAGGATTGATTAAATACAGCAATAGCAAGAATACTCTATAGATGGTGTGGTGTATTACTTATTGTATCACACCAGGAAGCATGAAATGTCTAATTGTTCCACTTTGACTAATATTAAGACTAATCATTAGGTTTTCGGTGATGCCAGCCTAATCCATTTACTACAAAGCTGTCATCAGCACTTCACCCGCTGGTTTCAGACCCAATGGTTGCTTAGATTTATTATTTTATTACAGTCTGAAAAATGGTAACTTTCTAACTGCATGATATTCTCTTTATTCAAACTCTGGAATTTTTCTGTAAAGAACTTTTCCTCATCAACTATTTGGTTATCTTGAAGTGCAGTCTGTTTAGAAAAAGCAAGTAAATGCTTTGTTTTTTTCCCTTTATTTACCAATTTAGAAAAATGAGTTGATACTATAGGAATGTCCAAAGATAAGAAGTTGATGTTTTTGTTTTATTATAGTCAAATTTTTATATATTTGAGCCATTTCAATTAATGCAATCATTATTCTTTGTCATGCTTAATGTGTCTCATCTTTGACCTGTTAGTGTTCCCTTCAGATAGACTCTCTTGTCTATCTGAGACAACTCTGAGAGTTTTTAAAATACTTTTCTTGCTTTCTGGTATGACAAAATATTCCAGGTTCATCTTGCATATATATTACCTCAAACTGGAATCAGCTTTTTCTTTCAAGGGGTTATGATTCATTTTAGTAAGAAATCGTGTTTGTAGACCAAACTCTGGGCCCTAGGGACACTTTTCTACTGGACTATTGGTTCTAAGCTTTTTAATGTACAGTACAAGGAAATATATATTTTTTAGTAAGAGAAAAAACATATTTCATATTCAAATTTAAGACAACAGGGATCATATTTAATTTCATTGACTTTATATCTGTATCTCTGTTCTCTTACACAAAATAATGGTTTCCCAGACATTAACATAATTGTTTATTTGTTTTATCAATCTCAAAATAATAATATCAATATTATTACTACCCAGACAACACTGAGATCAGCCAAAGATTTCTTTGTAGTTATATTTTTTCCCTTAAGATATATACTGTTAGGGATATATGGTTAAAATAGTCATTTAAAAATAGTTTGAAATAATTCCCTAGTGTGTTTATGCTATCAACTCCTTACACAGTTAGGTTCATTTGTTTCTCTTTCTTTAATTGTTAAAATTTATGAACAGAACACTGGTCTTAGAAAGCCATATTATACCCAAACTGTGAACTATCGATAAATTAAAGGTCTTACCTACAACCTTTGGTTGCCTTATTCATGAGAGAACTCCACCTATTTATGCATACAGTATTTTCTGAATCAAAAATTGAGAAAAGGGGTCTGATCAGAGAACCAATTTTAAATTGGCACTGCCTCTCCAATCAGGAATACGTCACTGTGGAATCTTAACTCTCTTCATATTCTCTGCCAGGTTTTTTTTTCCTTTTTGGGTGAGGAAGATTGGCCCTGAGCTAACATCTATGCCTATCTTCCTCTATTTTGTATGTGGGATGCCGCCATAGCATGGCTTGATGTGTGGTGTGTAGTTCCGCACCCAGGATCTGAACCCACGAACCCTGGGCCACTGAAGTGAAGCACATGAACCCAAACACTGTGCCACCAGGCTGGCCCCTCCAACAGGTTATTTTTTAGCAGATGATGTCAAAGAATTTCTTGACTCAAGGACTGAAAGATTTGAGGACCATCATGAACCAAAAGGATATAAAACTAAGGTAGGATTAGTAATTTAGTCTCAAAGACTCAGAAGGACTTAAGGGTCTTAATAGATTCATTTCCGGCTCATTATTGTTTCAATAGGCTTTTGTATATTAGGAGGATTGGTCTAGGAACCTACACATCATTTTAACATCATTAAATACAATGAATTCCAAATAGATCTTCAAAATATGCTTTTCTAAAAGACACCATATTGTGCTCATTTCCTGCCTTGAATACTTTTCCTTTTCACTTCCTCCACTTTAAGAAGACACTTTTGAAATCCTACAGTTCCACATAAGCCTCAGATGTAGTCAAAAGCAGGGATTTTCAAATTGTTTTCAGGCAAAGCCTTAGAGTCCCATGAGCTACTTCATGTTCCAGTACCATCATGAGACTCTGAGTGGGCAGGAATCTGGACCTCAGCCCCATTTTACTCAAAATAGATTCTTTGTGATGTGTTTCATACATAATTTGGTTCTTTGGAGGCTTTATCTGAAAAAAGAAGCATCCTCTCCTTAAAAAGAAATTCAAACTTACCAGCTTAAAAATGTATATCCTCGTCTCATTCTCTCCCTTCGAACTGTTATGAATATGTCAACTACAGCCTTAGAGGTGGTAGAATGAGAGTTCTACAATTTTCTTAAATAGAGTGGTCACATAATAGCACAAATCAGCTGTATTTTGAGTTCAGAACTCTCTACCCACCACAAAGACACATATGCATGTTAAACCCAATGGCAAACCAAAAGTTGAATCCCATTCAACTGTTTCTAAAATATAACTTCATTATTATTATCATCATCATCATCATCATCATCATCACCGGGTTTTTCTCCACCAAGACAAATAAGATAGATTGGAGAAGAAAAATTTTGTGTGTGGGCATGAAGCACTATGGGAAATTCCCTGAAGTAGCAAATTAGCTCTTACAGAAATTTGGTTTTTTACATGAAAAATGTTGACCAATAAATTCTTCATAGGAAAAAACCTCCAGCTCTGAAAATACAGTTGAAGTATTTTATTCTCAATTCTCAGAAAAGAATCTCTGTCTTTGAATTTATTTCCTAATGATGTTTAGTACTTAGAATACAGAAATAACTTACACTATGTGAGAAACATAACAAAGAAATGTTAAACAGAAGAGCTTCGTAAATTTCAAACAAATACTTGCCAGAGGCTATTTCAGATATTATTACTAAAGCCAAAGAAGTTATATTATCATGGTCTATCTCCAGATAATATTATTTAAAGAGTTCCAGGAAATTTATATCAAATATAAAAATGTTACCTTCTACTATATATCTTCAAATTCATATATGTCTTTATAACTTCTGCATAATTCACATCATTTAGGTCTCCCTTCATTTGGTTTAATAACATCTTAATTTAAAAATCAAATATTCAGAAAGAGCACTCACTGTGTTGATCAAACTGAGAGGAGAGAATCTTGATTTGGGGGCCATTCCTCAAAACTAAAGTGGTAATTTTGGTGCATCATATACAATGTCAGAATTTTCCAAATTTTACTATTCTATTTTACAGTTTTCTTAAGTACAGTATATTTGAACATGACAGGCCATGTTCAAATGTTTTACTTTCTTGGTTGGATGAAAGAGTGAAAATAAACATTGAGTTATCCAAATTGGTTAAGGCCTGAGTAGGGTCAGCAGTGGGGGAGGAGGGAAAGAATGGACTCTTGTAGTGGAGATGGGGTGTCCCTCCCAACTTCTGGTTACTTTCTGGTTTATTTTGTTGGGGACCCCCCTAGGTACCAACATAAATGTGTGTGGCTGCAAGTGGCCCACTGAGAGCGTGCTGTATTGAGTTGGGCTGGCTGTCTCCTGTCTTGTGTCTGTTGCTGGCTTAATTTTTCCTGCTTTTTGGTGTTTGGGCTTCATTATGGATCAGGAGCTCCTTAATGAAGACTCATTGTCCGCTGGAACAGCTGCTTTATCTGAATTCCTCTGATACTGTCCACTGTCCCATTCACTTGGTGTTTGTACATGGTCTGTATTGTTATTTTATTTTTAAAAATCGTTTGAGTTTAGGATAGTCATTAAGAGTAAAGGCTTTGTGTACAAGACATTATTCTTGACTGTAGGGACAATGTTGTACAGCAGATCTCTAGAGCTTTCTCATCTTGCTTAACTAAAACTTTGTGCCTGTAGATTAATGACTCCCAATTCTGCTTCTCACAGCCCCTGGCAACCACTATTCCATGCTTTGATTCTCTGAATTTGACTATTTCAGATAACTTCATATAAATGGAATCATGCAGTATTTGTCTTTCTGTGAATGGCTTATTTCACTTAGCATAATGTCTTCAAGGTTCATCCATGCTGTCGCATGTTGTAGAATTTCCTTTTTTGTGTGTTTGCCAAAACTCATAGTAATGAAAATGGCTTGGAAACAGATAGAGGTGGTAGTTTCACAGTATTGTGAATGCACTAAATGCCACTGAATTGTTCACTTTGAAATGGTTAATTTTATGTCATGTCAATTTCACCTCATGGAAAATAAACATTTTTTTAAAAAAAGAAAAAACCGATAGCACTGCATACCTAAAGGATATGGATTTTACTATATATATGTAAATTATACCTCAACAAATGTGACTTAAGAAAAAAAACAGTAAAGTCTTTGGGCCCGGCCCGGTGGAATAGTGGTTAAGTTTGCACACTCCGCTTCGGCGGCCCAGGTGGGGTTCATAGGTTCAGATCCCGGGTGCGGATCTAGGCACCACTCATCAAGCCATGCTGTTGAATTTCTTTTTTCAACTCTTTGCTGTTGAATTTCTTCATGTGTAAAATTGTTATAGTAATACTGCTGAGGTTGTGCAAGCTGTGGTATAGTTAAAATGACATCATGATATTTGACCAGAACCACAAGCCCAAATCCTTCCTTAGTGCAGTCACCCTTTGCCCACAAAGTCCGTGAAGCTAGCACAAAGCTAGCTGGGGTTCTGAGCCCATACTCCAGGGCAGATATGCTGATTTAGCCTGGAAAAGTGTATTTTTTTCCTTTTTGACCTCAAACCAAAGCAGGTGAGACCTCTTCCATTTATATCTACCCCAAAGTCTAACTTTCATTTCAAGTCCACATTTCAATAGTAAAAATTAATTAATTAATTAATTAATTAATTAAAACTATAGCTCCTAGTGACAAAGGAAAAGAAATGAGAGCGATAAGGCCATTTTTCCCAAAGCTTGGAATAGAGCCAGTTCAGGCCACTGTCCAAGGCCTGGTGAGTGAATGAGAGTGGGCAGAGAGCTAGTTGTTACTGTTTCAATGCTGTGTAGAGATCCTTATGCATTAGGACTGAGGTCCAGCATGAAACCTGAAATTTGACTGATCCAAATCTGGATACTTCCTTTTTGAGATGGGCTAACTTCACCTTAATCTGAACTCATTTTTAGGGAACGACTGAAGAGAAGATTGAAAAATGAGCTGAGAGGAGCCTTTCATGCCTTTCCTTAGAAGCCAACAAATCTCTTCCTCACTGGTTCATTAAAAGATTCAATGAAATAATGTAGGGGAAAGCACAAATAACAATGCTGAAGGTAGAGCCAGCTATTGTAAGTAGGAGACGGCAGAAATATTTGTTGAATCGACTATATCATTTTGTCAAATTGGCTATCCTGCTTTCTTCCTTTTGTCTTCCCTGCGGGAGGCTGAGTTTAGGGCTGCAACATGACTTTGTAGGAGATGGCTGCATTTTAACCGTTTAGAAGCATTTCCCTTTGAGCCCTGTGCAATCAGGACATAAAGGTAAAACGATCTGTATCATTGCTTTGAAAAGCTCAGGACCATTCTAATTGCTTAGCAGCAGAGAGGGACTGTGTAGAGGGCTCGAGCACCAAGATGAGCTGTTATGAAAAGGGCTACATGTATCTTAGCTCTGCTGGTTCTTTGAAAATCAAAAAGTCTGACAATGCACCCTAGGGAGGCAGCTGAGCTGTGCTTTTCAGGCAGATGAGCTTAATACTTGCCATAGCAATGATCTCAGACACACTGCCTTTTTGAAAATGAGATTGTATTTAAAAGAACAGGCTCTTATCTCTCTCTTTTATTCCAAAGAATAGTGAGAAAAGATGGTCTCTTTGAAAGGAGATTTTGATGTTTACTGTCACTTACCATGTTTGGAAATGTAGGACTAAGCACACAGATACTGATCATCATCTCTGCCTGCAGTTCTGGAAGATGTCAATTTAAATCTGAATCTCCCCACAATAGAGATTTTCCTTAGGCATGGACCACTAGATGCATGAGTAACAATAAATAAGTCCGTTCTTGATGCTTTTTTCTATAAAACATAACTTGCTAAGTAAGTAGCATAAACATTTTTATTGGACATTTGTAATGACCTTTAAGAATGCTTTAAAAAAGATGTTGTTTAGAGAAAGATTGAAAGAAGCATAACATGTTAAGTATAAACTGACACCTTAGATGCTAAATCCTCTTGCTGTCACTTATAAATCATCTCAACTAAACTTTGATTTTCTTTCTCTTTCTATTTCTAGTGAAACTATGACTTTCTCTCATTACAGCCTTTGGAAAAATGTATGCCTGATCAGTTAGTCACTTGAGTTCATGTTTCACAAGTCCTATCACAATGACTTCAGCTTCTCGCTTAATTGAAAGTCACTAATGTCGGGGCCTCTTACTGGTTTTCCTGATCAGTTAATTAGCCTGCCCTGTTACACAAGAGGAATTAATCTTATATTTTCTTTCATTCTTTATGTTCCATATTTCTTGATCTCTTCCAAGACAGAAAATATATACCACTTATTTTCTTGATGTACATAAAGTCTATATTCAATTTCATGATAATTTCTTGCCATTAATAAAAAAGTTAACTTAGCAACAAACTTGGTTATTAATTCAATGAACTACCTCTACCCTTCTTCATCAATATTCCTCTAACATTTCATCACTTCTTGGACAGGGCCTGCAGTTTAACACTCTGCTCAAACTGTTCTAAAGGAAACGATTGTGTGTCTCTAAATATTTTCAATACATTTGTACAATACTTCCTAAAACTAGTCCAGGCTGATTGTGACTGTTGTAGAGAAACAATCAGCACGTGAAGAAAAAGGAAATAGCTTTTGAGAATGAAAACTCAGAAAATAGAGATTTGGTCTTCTATGTTGCTATACCTAAAAAATATTTGTTTTGTTCAACTCTCTTTTGAACAGAGGCTATAAATGCACCACTCTTTTCCTATCAATTCTTTTTCCTTCTATCTTCTGAAAATTTTTAAAGATGAACTGAGCTCTGAGGAGACATCTTAGGGAATAGCATATTGCTGCAGACTTTCTAAAAAAGGGGAAAAACCTATGTAATGTCATTGCCTTTATTTGGTTTCTTAAAATAAATAAATAAACTTTAAAATCTTTGGCAAAAATTACCTTTAAATTGTTTAACACGGCTTTGATATCTGATATAATTTTTGTGTATCTTATTTGAACATCTGTTGTTAGTCCTGTGTAGATATTAAAAAGATGTTTTAGATGAGCGTTAAGTCTGTGAACTGAGCAAATGGCTATGGCAATCTAAACCTTTAGGTAAGTAAATGTAGCAAAGATATTTTCTTCAACAGTGGACAGAGTCAGAGTCTTTACTTTGTTGGCACTGAGAAGTTTAATAAGCTTTATACAAGAATCTAAGATTATGTAATTTTTTTAGTGTTGCATAGCCATTTGTTGAAATGTATTAACTATTCAAAAAGTCACGTTTTGGGTTAATAAAAGAGCGGTGTATCAGCAAAGGAGAGAGAGAGTGGTGGGGGTGGTGAGGTGGTGCACAGACCAAGAAAGAATGAGAGACAGAGAGAGCACACAGTTTTTCAGTGTCCTCTATGGTGGGTCTCAGCATGACTGAGACTGTCTATGTTTACCTTACAACTTCTGAACTAAACAACTCCAGAGAAAACATTCTATTTGATCATAATCAGATCATGTTTTTTCCAGCAACAGAGAAGTTATCTACTCTGGAGACAAAGAGATCTGCTTTCAGGCCTGAAAAGCTATTTAATCTCTCACATCTAAGTTTCTTCTGTCTAAGTTAAAATCAGGATCATAATTTCTATTTCATAATCTGTAGAGGATTAAATGAAAAGTCATATTAAAAAAGCTTAGCATGGATCCCAGCACTGGTAGTTATTTTATTTATATATTATAATTAAGTTCCTACTATAAGACGAGCCATAAATCTTAATGGCTATTCTGATCCCTGTATTAATGAATAAGCAAGGCAGAACAATTACTAAGAATAAAACAAAACATACTAGAACAATTGATGGTGTGAATATCGACATGGGTACAGATGATGTATGCAATCAGGCAAAGTGAAAATAGAGAGAGGTAACTTCTGGAATGGCAGTGTGAAGAGCTCAGTGGTCCCTCTCCACGATGAAACAACATAACTGGTAAACATTTTTTAAAAATATTAACAATTTAAAATCTGTTTAAATTGCCCTAAGAGCACACACTAAGTGAAGAAACATTTATTCAAGAAGACCTACTAAATTTTGGTAAGAAAAGCAAGAGTCTTGTGGCATTTGATCATGACCCACTCCCACTCTCCCTCCTCCCAGCTCAGCATTATGGAAGTTCCACTCTGGGGAAGTGCAAGTAAGACCACAGGGCTTCCTTTCCCTCTAGATCTCAAACAAGGACTATAGTATCTCCTTGGGAAGAGTAAGCCACAACATTTCTCACCTTTTACCTTTATCAGCTCTTTGTTGCAGAAACTCTATTCCAGGAAAGAATTTCTGAGAGTTCTGGAGCTCACTTCTTCAACTCATCCCTCATTCATAGGGTAAAGGCTCTGCTCCAAGTGCTGCAGGCTGAGAGTAATTGGGCCCTGTTCATCCTTCCCCAAGCTTGCTCAGGGGGAAGAGGTTCCACATTGGGAGAGGCAAGCCAAGAAGACCAGAGGCTACTGCTCCAGCCCAGTGCTCTGTTCATAAAGCAGGGGTGTTACTCAGAGAAAAGTGGGCCAATGTCCTTGCCTCTAGCTCTAGAACAGTGGTGCAAAGATTTAGCCCAGTCAGAGAAGACAGTAAGACTAGAGAGTTCTGAAGCTCTCTCCAAGTGAAATGACTATTTGGAACGGCGTGTAGAGAAGTCCAAGCTTAAGGGGAATTTTTTAAACAGTGGAAGTTGTGGGGGTAAGCAACTAAAATGAGGATGGAAGCTCTATGAGAGCAACAAGCTAAACCATAAACTAGCTAAAAGTTTACCAGAGAGAACCAGGAAAAGAGACATAGAAGAAGAACCCCATTGGGATCAGAACAAATTTCACAGACAGTCCTCAAAGAACCCTACAAAGGGGCATGAATTTATTTGGATCAGACTGTGGGGCAATTTAAGCTCCAGGGCATTATTACAAACAATAGAGCAATCATCTATCAATTAATAGAGGCTAACAGCTGGGTGTGATACCAATAGAGGCAGACAACATAACAGAGATGTCAGGGAGAGAGACAGTCAAAGAGAGCCCGGGTAAAACCACTGTCTCCCCAGGGCGACTATGTGCATGCCTAAGGCTGTGCCCTCTGAAAACTTATGGGGTGCAGCTGAAGCATTACTTACAGGGAAATTCATAGTGGCAAATGCCTACAGTTTAAAAGAAAAAATCTCAAGTCAGTAACATAACCCTCTACCTTAAGAAACTGGAAGAAGAAGAGCCAACTAAACTTAAAGCAAACACAATAGAGGAAATAATAAAGATCAGAGTGGAAATAAATGAAATAGAGAATAGGAAAACAACACATAAATCAAAGAAACCAAAAGTTGGTTCTTTGAAAAATTCAAAAAAATTGGCAAACCTTGAGCTAAACTAAGAAAAAAATAAATAAGACTTAAGTCACTAAAATTTAGAATGAAAGAGGGACATCACTTCTGACCTTGCATAAGCAAAAAGGATTACAATGGAATACTATGAACAATGGTATGTCAACAAATTAGATAACTTAGAAGAAATGGAAAAATTTCTAGATGAGCACAAGACAGCATGGTTTTTGCTTAAGGATATACATATAGATCAATGAAATAGAATTGAGAATCTAGAAATAAACCATTACATTTACAGTCAAGTGATTTTCAACAAGGGTTCCAAGAAAGGTAAATAAAGAAGTAATAGTCTTTTCAGCAAATGGTGTTGCAACAACTGGTTATCTGCATGAAAAAAATTAAGTTGAACTCCTTTCTTACTCCATCCACAAAACTTAACTCAAAATGGATCATGGAGCTAAATGTAAGAGTTAAAATGCTAAAACTAAAATTATAAAATCTCTAAAATTCTAAAACTCTTAAAAGGTAGTATAGGAATAAATCTTTATGAATTTGAGTTAAACAAAGCCTTCTTGGATATAGTATCAAAAGCACAAGTGACAAAAGAAAAGATAGATTAATTGGACTTCATCAGAATTTTTTTAAATGCTACAAAGAAATTGAAAAGATCACACAAATTAGGAGAAAATATTTGTAAATCATATATCTGATAAGTGACTTGAATGTAGAATATATAAGAACTCTTCTCACTCAATAATGAAAAGACAGATAACTCAATTTTTTACTAAATGGGCAAAGGATTTGAATAGACATGTTTTTCAAAGAAGATACTGATATGACCAGTCTACATGAAAAGATGCTCAACATCATTAGCCATCAGGGAAATTCGAATTAGAACCACAATGAGATACTATTTCACACCCACTAGGATGACTTTAATCAAAATGACAGGTGATAACAAGTGTTGACAAGGTTGTGGAGAAATTGGAACCCTCAGACATTGATGGTGGGAATGTAAAATGGTGCAGTCACATATAGTCTGACAGTTCTTTAATAGGTTAAAGATAAAGTTACCATATGATCCAGCAATTCAATTCCTAGGTACATACCCACAAGAAATGAAAGTTCCATTCACACAAAAGCTTGTGCATGAATTGTTTATAACAGCATTTGTCATGATAGCCAAAAAGCAGAAAATACTTAAGTGGCCATTGATTCATGAATGTATAAACAAAATGTGGCATATCCAATGGAATATTATAGAACAAAAAAAGAGTGAAGTACTGATGCATGCTACAACATGGATGAACTTTGAAAACATTAAACTTAAAGGAAATCAGTAACAAAATATCACAAATTATATTTTTTCCATTTATGGGAAATATCCTGAATAGACAAATCTATAGACACAGAAAGTAGATTAGTGTCTGCTAAAGGCTGGTGGATGGGGAGCTAGGAAAAGTGGGATGGGGAATGACTTATCAATTTTATAGGATTTCTTTTTGTAGCAATAAAAATGTACTAAAATTAGACTGTGGTGATTGTTGCATAACTGTAAATATACCAAGAACCATTGAATCGTAGACTGCATTGGTGAATTGCATGACATGTGAATTATATCTCATTAAAAGCATTTTAAAAGAAATGAGAAAGAAATTGACACAAGTTGTTTAACAATCATTTTAGGAAGAAGAGAAGGAGAAAACGGAAGAAAAAGGGCAAGGTGGAAGTGAGCAAACTGGGGTGCAGGAAACTATTGAGTGTTTTTGACAGGAGAGAAATAATCTGATATAAAGTTAAGTCTTGAAAAGTTTCTCTGAAAAGATGCAGTGACTTTCTTAGATAAGTATAGGAATTCTGGGGGCCGGCCCGGTGGCGCAAGCGGTTAAGTGCGCGCGCTCCGCTGCGGCGGCCCGGGGTTCGCTGGTTCGGATCCCGGGCGCGCACCGACGCACTGCTTGGTAAGCCATGCTGTGGCGGCGTCCCATATAAAGTGGAGGAGGATGGGCACAGATGTTAGCCCAGGGCTGTCTTCCTCAGCAAAAAAAAAAGGAGGAGGATTGGCGGATGTTAGCTCAGGGCTGATCTCCTCACAAAAAAAAAAAAAAAAAAAAAGTATAGGAATTCTGTAGGGAAAATAGTTTCAAAATAAATAGATAAAAACCAAAACACTAGTTTACTGTAGTTAGCAATAGATTATTTTAATTATGTTATAATCATAATTCTTATAGTTTTAAGTTATCAATAAACACAGAAGATACTATCTCTTTTCCTAGGTATTTTCCTTGCATTAAATGCTTTTTTCATTTGTCATGACTTTATATTTTTTGCCAGATTTGAATATGCTCATTTATATTCACATCAGTAATAAAATAATAGTAATAATAATAATAATAATATCCTACAAACAAAATTCCTTTCTATTAAATCAGTCTCAATTCCCTTTAGAAGTTTATCACCTCCCTCTCTTAATAGAGTGATAATGTTCTCCTCTTCTAATCTCACACCAAATTTCATATCCAACTGTCACAATGTGAACATTACCTATTCATGGGCTTGACTATTATTATGAAGATAAACTACATCAGATCTTAAGATCACAGCGCTTGAAAGTCACTCCAGAAACTATCTGGACCACTTTTTTATTTTTATCTTGGTTTTTACCTCCTTTCTCATTTCCACAGATAAAAATTCTTTCTGTTATTTGCTCTGATAGCTAGCAATGGTACACGTGGGACATCCTTCTGCAAATCATCATGCCATCTTCAAGACTGGCAGAGAAAAGCCATCTCTTTCCCTTTAATATTCTTTTATATAAGTGAGTGTTCTTATCATCACCTCTCAGACATCAGTTTATGACAATAAATAACCCTGACTTCATTTTGCCAGTCAAAAAGACAAAAATAGAACAAACAAAAATTGGTAAAAATCTGTGCTTAGATATAGAGGTAAAAATAGGTAACCATTTAATGCAATGTAATATTAAAAACAATAACTAGCATTTACTGTTCTAAGCAACTTACCTGTTCTCTGTTATTTAATATTCACAGCAATACTTTGAGGAAGTCCTTTTATCATCTTCATTTTACAACTGAGGAAACTGAGGCACAGAGCTGCCATTTACTCAGTCACAATTAAGCACATTTTAAATTATTCTAAAATGTTTAAAAATAGAACAAGTAGGGGTCGGCCTGGTAGCATAGTGTTTAAGTTTGCGTGCTCTGCTTCGGCAGCCCTGGGTTAGTGGATTCACATCCCAGGTGCAGACCTACACACCACCCATCAAGCCATTCTGTGGCAGCGTCCCGCATACAAAGTAGAAGAAGATGGGCACAAATGTTAGCTCAGCGCCAATCTTCCTCACAAAAGAAAAAAAAATAGAACAAGTAGATTGAGAAAGGAAACTGAAAACACTCAAAATAATTGAAATATAAATCCAGGATTTGATATTTCCTGCTGATTCTTTTAAATATAAGTAAATTTTCAAATGCACACAAACATAATGCGAGCGGTCCATTGAATGCCCACTTATCCATTGTCCAGCCTCAAAAATACCAACTCCCCACCTACCTTGCTTCATTTAAACCAGCTTTTACTCACACTCCCTTGAATATTTTGATGCAAATCTCAGAACTCATTGATATCCTATATTTTTTCCATAAACATTTATCACGTATTTCTCAAAGATAGAGACCCTTTTAACATAATCACAATATTCTTATAATACCTAAAATAAACAATATTCCTTTAATACTATCATAAAATGTAAATTAGTGTTCACAATTCCCTGATAGTTCTTTTTTCTGACGGTTTGTTTGAATCAGAATCCAAATAAGGTCCATACATTGCAATTGGTTAATGTATCTCTTAATCTATAGATTTCCCTTCCATTATTATTATTTTTTTGCAATTTGTTTGTTCAAGAAACCACTCCCCGTGGACATGTAGCACCTCCTCTAATCTGTATTTGGCAGACTACATCACAGTGGTATATTTCAACAGATCCCTCTGCACCCAGTATAGTTTGTACTTTCCGTAGTTAATTCTAGAGCCTTGATCACTTTGGAGTTTTAAGCTTTAGCAAGAATACTTCATAGGTGATGTGGACTTTTGAAATAGAAAAATTGTAGTCTTTCTAGAGAATTGAGAATGAAGAGAAAAGTTTACTGTCTGTATCAATTCAGTTAAGATTAAGCATAAGAATGAAAAGACAAGAAAATTTTGTCTGAAATTTAACATTCAAGACAGACTCTAGAATGTGGAGGACAGACTTAAAAGTATTTCCCTGAAGCGTGGTAAGAGTTTATTGGACAAATCAAAATGGATGAAGCACTTTCCAAGCCTTAATTTGAAATCTTTCAAACTGACTCACAAGTTACAAATAGGTAGGCTTTGTTCTTTGTTCTTTCATGGTTTATGTTCTAACATTCATACTAGAGTTAAGTCCAGGATCATTTGTCACACATTTCTCTGTGACTCTGTTTAATTTTATAAAGGAGAACATGAAATCAACTTTGAAAAGTAGTAATTAGTATTGGCAATAGAGGCAATCCCAAACTTTCCTGGAAAAGACTAGAGAAAGAGAATTTGTTGACAGTATCACAAAATGAGATTTTTTTTTTAACTTTTGAAAAACTAGAGAACAAAAGAAGTCTATTGCCACTTATTCTAAGTCCAATTGTGTAGAATGGATTGCAAGACAGAAAACCACTAGTCATAAATTTTGTAATTTCCTATCTTCATGCCTAGGAGATAGGCAGCTCCTACTTTTGGCTCACCTGCATCTTGTTAAGTCTAAAATTACTGGGTTTGTATGAAATGGCAAGAGATCAGGGAAGTGGGATTAAAACATGATCCAGGAAAAAATGCCCTTGCAGCATGTATTGCTATGTACGTCATTATTATTTTTCCCCTCTTCTCACCCAGATTTCATATGGAGCTCTGTTAATGCTGTCTCCTTGATAAGTGTGTTGGCAAGATATAGATTTCTATGCATGCAGGTTTGTATGGAAATCAGCTGTCTATTAAACTCTTCCTTCCAACCTCCACCACATTCTTTCATCTGTATTCTTTATATTGGGAGATGTTTCTCAATGTTAATTTTGCCATTTTATTCCCTTTAGGAATGCTATACGTACTTTAACAGCATGGAGCTCTCAGGTATGTGAATCTGATTAGCCGTGCAAAAGTAAAGTTCATGTTCAGCTCCTTATCCTAGGTACATCAGAGGAATAAGAGAGTCTCAGAGTTAGAGATATCTACGGTTTTGAAGGGATAGAACCATTATAAAGAGTATGATATTCCAGGACACAGGTGTTCTTCATTCAAAAGATATAAAGGCTACTTGATATGCTAAAAATAGTACAGTTTTTTAGGCCATAGAGGCCAGATTTAAATCTCAGATCTATCACTTCACCAGCTCCTTGCTTTTGGCATGTCTCTTACTCTGACAGTGTTTCCTCAAAACTGAAATATGAAAAGAAAACTTCTTGCTTTTCAGGCAGGGTATTAATAGTCCCACTCTTATCAAAATCTCTGAGGGTATGGCCTGAATACATATATATAATGATTTCCATAGGTTATTCTGATGCATATCCAGATACAATAAATACTGCTGCATAACACTATTTCATCATTGTTTTCATGTGCATGTCTTGGTAACTGAACACATTTCCATAAGTTCATTGACCATTAATTTTTCATCTTTTATGAGTTACCTATGCATGCTCTTTTGCTCATTTTTCCACTCAGTGGCTCTCTGTATTTCATTGATTTCTAACTGTTCATTTTATACTAACAATATTAACCCATAGCATATTATCTGAGAATCTTTTCTAATTTTTTGCTCCCCTTCTAATGTACTATGGTGAAGCCTTTTGAAACAATGCTTATAAATATTTGGTAATCAATATTTGCTTTATTGGTTTCTTTTTATTTTTGTGAACAGAAAACTTCCAAACCATGAGATCACATCAATATGTATATATAATATACAATATGCAATACGTAATATATATTATAGTACATATACAGTCTGTCCAACTTTGCATGGTAGTGCAGGACCATAGTAATGACTGTGCAAGCTGAAACTGGGAAAATTATAATAATAAATGAGGAAAATTGCAATTGGTATCTTTAAAACTTTTTGTCAAAATATTAAAAACTCCCTTATTTTTGGTTATAAATATATAGAAAATGAAAAAATAGTAAAACTAATATTTGTTAAGTACACTGCAATTTAAAATATTAGAAGCATTAAGTGTTGAAATGTTCTATTTCTCTGTTAAAAATAAATGTATCAAGAGTAATATGAATAGTGCTTGCCTTCTTGTGTAATGTACGAGTCAGAGTATCTTTTCTACACTTTGGTGAATAGTCATTCTCCTTTCTAAGTCTGAATTAGCTTCTAACATTTTATCCTTTGCACTTTCAATGTTGTGAAGTATCTCCAAGAGTCCCTTTAATGTGAAAGTTTTGCCAATGTCACTTGCAATGGGATGTCTGCGTCCATTTTCATTACAACCACTTTCCAATTTTCTTCCACCATTATTACTTTTCATTTCTAGGCTTCACTTCCCTCTTTGTTGACCAATTTCCCCTTCCAATTATTCATTTTTATAAAATGTCATATGAGTTTATCACTGGGAGACAAGAAGGAAATGTGATTAAAAACTCCTGTCTGTGTGTGAATAGATGTGTAGTGACCAATTACCTATAGACTGTGAATGACATGATTGGTCCCTGATCATTTATGTAGTGCTTTGTTGATTTGTGGACTGAAAAGCTAGCAGTGAAGTTTGTACTTTGTGCAATTACTCACAGTTAATATAGTGCAGTAACTGAAATTTGGACTATGTTGTTGGGGGATTAATATTTTTTAATTAAACCACGGTAACAGAAATTCATGCATGTCAGAGATGCAAAGTGAGGGCTGTCTGTATATAATATAATAACCAATAGTTTATTCAGTTTCTTTTGAGGTATTATTTATTACACATACTTTTATTAACTAGGACTTAAAAACTGATTTGCCTCCAGAGTCCGGGTTGGTACCATAAGACTACCAGCTATACAACAGAAAGTTCACATGAAATGGAGAATGTAGACTATGTCCCAGTTAGAGAAATTGAAATCCAAAAATATTTTTGGCAAACGTTGATGCTAAACAAATATTTAGGTACCAGTTTCCCCACTTATTCTAAATAATCCATAATTTTTGTTGTGTTTGTGAGTACGAGGAAAATTCATATTTTTACAAAGTCATATCTTTAAAAAAACAATAAAAATTATAGTTTTATTTTGCTTTAGTCATATTTATAATTTATTTATAATATACTTAAAAATTTTTAAACATATACTATGAATATTTTCCCAGGTATAAATTCTGATTATTATTGACATGGAAAACTATTGTCGTTTTTTTTTTTCAGTTTTCTACTGCTATTTGAACTGTTTTTTAGTGTAAATAATTTTCACTTGCATTTAGTTGATGGTGAGTTTTTCAGGTAGAAAAATATATACATACACATATTGAATGATATTAACTGTCACTCTTCTCTGATGTACACTGAGTTTATATTTTGTCTAACTGTATTGGTCATAATTCACTGACAACAGACATCCTTGCCTTACTAATAACTCTCTCAGGAATGCCTATAATTTTTCAGCGTTAAATAGTGTTTCAAAATCAGTATCTTAAAAAAACAGTCAGCAATTATTATTTTATCAAATGAGTTTCTTGTGTTTGGCCAATATCTTTAAATGTATGATGAAGTATACAAATGGATATCTTAACACTAAACTATCCTTGCATTCCTGGAATAAACCCCTACTTATATGTATTATATTTGTATTGTCCAGAGAATTTGATTTGTCTTACTTTTGCTAAATATTTGTATCTCTCTTCATTCTTCCATCTCTCATCAAGTGGTATTTATTTAGATTATAGGAGCTATACTTCTTGGATTATATTACTAAAATGATGATAACATAATAAAGTAGATAAGAATGTTACTTATCCCTTCCCTAGAAGATTTAATAGTAAAAGAATTATTTGTTCCTTGACAATTTTAAACAGCCACCTAGCAAATATCCCAGAGCTTTTTTGTTATAATTTTACAGAACAATCCTACCATATTTACTGCTCTTTTCAAACATTTCTATCTTGTCTAATATCTATATCATCTGATATCTGAGATATCTATTTTATCCAGAGTTTTTTTCAGGGTTTTATAACTTTCAAAAATTCATCTGAATCATTATTTTAGTACTCTGAATCTCAACATTTGTGTATGGTACTTCAAATTTTTTTTTGTCCGAGTTGCTAGAATTGTCTATTTTGTTAACTTTGTCAAAGAAATAATCTTTGGAATTAACTAAATTTTAGTGTTTTCTCTCTTCTCTAAACCATTCATTTTCGCTTCTATTACTGTAGAGTGAAAACATATGGCACATTTTGGAAAAATATTTGAAAAATATATATCTAATAAAAGACTTATGCCTAGAATACGTAAATACCTCCTACAACTCAAAAATCAGAAGAAAAACAACCCAATAATTAAAAAACAGAAAAATATTTGCACAGAAACTTTACCCCAAAAAAGATATCACAATAGCAGATAAGTACATGTGAAGACATTCAACATCATTAGTCATTAGGGAAATGCAAATTAAAACTACAATGGGATACCGTTACACACCTAATAGAATAGCTTAAATTCAAAAGATCAGCAATGCCATGTGCTGGAGAAGATACAAGTTGTGAATAAACTGAAATTCTGTTATATTGCTGGTGAGAATTGAAAATGGTACAAACACTTTAGAAAACAGTTTGGTAGTTTCTTAAAAAACTATACATACATTTACCATGTGACCCTGCTATCCTACTCCTGGTTATTTACCCAAGAGAAGTGAAAATATATGTCTATACAAAGACTTTCACAGGAATGTTCATAGCATCTGTATTCATAATAACTAAGAATGTAAATAATCCAATTTTCCATTGACTAATGATTGGATAAACAAATTGAGGTAATTGTGGTATATGCACACAAGGAAATACTACTTAATTATGAAAAGAATAGAATACTGACATATGCAACATATGGATTAATCTCTAAAGCATTATGCTAAATGAAAGAAGACACTCATACGAGATTATTTACTCTATGATTTTACTTATACGAAACTTTAAAAGAGACAAATCTAATTGATAAGGACAGACAGTAAATCAGTGATTACCACAGGGTGTGGGTCGAAGTAATGATGTAGATAGATTGACCACAAAGTGGCAGGAAGGTATACTTTTTTGGATTGATTTTGAAATATCCTATATCATGGTTGTGGTGGCATGTGGTGCTCTACATGAATGCATATATTTGTCAAAACTCATTTAACTGTACATTTAAAATCAATAAATTATGTCTATGTAAATTATATTTCAATAACGCTGATTTTAAAAATTTAAGCCTTTATTTTTCATTAAAATTTTTTTTACTGAGATATAATTGATGCATAACATGATATTAGTTTCAAGTATACAACATAATGATTCGATATTTGTATATATTGCAAAATGATGCCACAATAAGTATAGCTAACATCCATCACCACATGCAATTATAAATGTTTTTCTTGTAACGAGAACTTTTAAGATCTCATATATAGTCCTAGCTTTGCATGGTAGTTCAGGACCATAAAAATGACTACGCAAGCTGAAACTGGGAAAAATGATAATAAATGGAGAGAATTATAATTTTTATCTTTAAAATTTTTTGTCAAAATATTAAAACACTTTATTCTTGGCTATAAATGTATGGGAAGGTGAAAAAATAGTAAAACTAATATTTGTTTATATTAAAAGCATGTTTCTTATAGATAACATATAGATATGTCTTGCTTTTTTATCAAATCTGAAAAATTCTGTCTTTTTAACTTGTGTTTAGTATATTCATAGTTAAGGCAATTATTGATTTTGTTGAATTGAGATGTATCATCTTTCCAGCTGTTTTCTGATTTTTGCACTTGCTCTTTTTTTATCCTCTTTTTCTACCTTCTTTGGGTTTAACTGAGTATTATGAATTATCCTGTTTTATTTACCAAATTGACTTATTCTTCAGAACCTCATTATTTAACAATTTTAGGGACTGTATTAGATTTTACAATCTAAATATTTAAATAATCTGAGCCTACCTTCAAATAATATTATAATACTTCTTACATAGTGTGAGGACCTCATAACAGTGTCTTCCAAATCACTCCCTCCCATCTCTTGTGTTATTGTTGGCATACATCTCATTTTTACATAAACTATAAAAACACAGTGCATAATTACTACTTTAGCTTTAAACTTTCAGTTATTTTTTAGAGAAATTTTTTAAAAAAGATTTTATTTTAGGTTTACTTTCCTATTTTGGATGCTCTTTGTTTCCTCGTGTAGTTCCAAGTTTCTAACCTATATTATATTCCATCTGCTGAAGAACTTTGTAAATATCTGCTCTGCATTAGTTACACTATGAATGTACTCCCTCAGGTTTTTGTTATTTTTCATTTCAGAAAGTCTTTATTCTCCTTCATTACTGAACAATACTTTCAGTGAATACAGAAGTTTGGTTTGAGAGATTTCTTTTTCTGTCGGCCCTTTGAAGATATCATTCCATCGTCTTCTTGCTTACATGTTTCCAGATGAGCAGTCTGCTATGTGATTCTTATCCTGTTTCTCTGTAGATAATGTGTCTTTTTTTCTATGGCTACCTTCACAATTTTCTCTTTGTTCTTATTTTTCAGCTTTGAATGTAATGTAATGTGGATTTTTTTAGTGTTTATCCTGGTTGGTGGTCTCTGAGCTCCCTGCATCTGTGGTTTCTCATCTGTCACTAAATTTGGAACATTCTCAACCATTATTTCTTCAAATATATCTTCTTCTTATTCTTTCTCATTTTTCTTCTGGGGTTCCAATTATTCATATTCCAATAACCCAATTACACATTAGAGTCCTTGATATTGTCATAGCTCTTGGATGTTCTATTCTCTCTCCCTATTCATCTCTCTTTCTCTCTACCTATCTCTCTCTGTCTCTGTCTGTCTCTCTATCCCTGTTTCTCTCTCTCTCTCTCTCTCTCTCTCTCTCTCACGCACACACACACACACACACATGCACACACACATGTATACCCCACACACATTTCAGTTTGGGCAATTTCTATTGACCTGTCTTCAAGTTCACTGATTCTCTCCTCAGCTCAGTCAAGACTTCTGTGATCCTGTTTCAAGCATTCTTCATCTCTGTAACTTCATTTTTGAAATCTAATATTTCCATTTGATTCCTTTCTAAAATTTCCATCTGATCTGCTTAAATTACCTATTTAGTCTTGCGTGTCATCTACCTTTTCATTAGAGCCTTTAACATATTAGCATAATTATTGTAAATTACCTGTCTCGTACTTCCATAAGTCATAAATCTTTTTAGATGATTGTTTTGGTTCTTCTGTGTTTTTAATTGCCTTTTTTGGTATTCCTTTTAATTTTTTTGTTGAAAACCTAATATGTTGTATAGAGCAGTAGATATTGGAGTAAATATTTTTTAATCTTAAAGATAAATGTGTCTTTCCTTCTGCTAGACTTTAGTGTGGGAGTTTTTGTCAATCTAGTCAGGAGTTCAGCTTAGGTTGAAGATGGTTGTTGCTGTGGTTAGCCTCAGCTCAACACAGGCTTCTCATTTGTCATGTGATATCTTGTGCTTAGGGTGTGGACTAGGTAGCCAAAGGATTTTTTCTCAATGTATACTGAGTCTGGGTCTCCTCACTTGATGGTTAAGTCTTCTCTTTGAGCTGCTACCCAGAGAGTATTAGTCTCTTCCAGCTCTCCCAGATGTTTACACTATTATTGTTAGTGTTGTAGTAATGGTGGTTGGGGAGGTGGGTATAGAAAGGAGTAGGTTTTCTGGTGTTTTGATTAAGCCTCAGCCTTAGGCAGGCCCTGTGTACCTGGGTCTCAGAGGCATGATATTCATAGTGTTTCAGCCCTTCCTGGAGATTTGATCACCATGTATTCCTGGCCTTCTCCCAGGTGTAGAACTTTTTTAAAAAATTTCTTTTTCTTCTTTCTATTCCTAAGCTGGAGGTAGTTTTTGCCAGCTATCTCTGGTGACAGTTTTTGTTATCCTTCCCCCTCAAATTAAGGCTTTTATTCTTTAAGGGAGATAGAGAAGATGTGTCTGGATGGACTTTGATAGAAGCTGCCATTCTCCTCCTCTAGCCAGTGCCACAGGACAAGTTTTCTCAATTTTCTCCCTGGTCTTCCCTATGAGCATTGATGTGGTTCCTGGAGGAAAAGTCTGAAAAGGAGTATGAAGCCCCCTATGTCTGTGTCCCCCAGGGCCTTCACACTTTCCTGCTAGCCTTTATCAATGTGTTAAAAGTTTTTAGTTAAATCTTTTGTCTGGCCTAAATGACCATAGACAGCACTTGCCTCAAATAAGCAAATGCTGAGGTTCTGTTTCTCCATGTAAGCTCCTGTTTCTTTCCAGATGTTGTGTTAGGTTTTTGCCCTGTGATTTAGGTCATCTGATGGGTCAAGAATGGTCTTTGAATTGCAGTTGTCCAGCTTTTTTTCTGTTGTAATGGTGGGAGCAGACCTCTTGAAAGCTTTCTTCTTTTCTGAGCAAACAACAAAAAAAAACCTCTGTGGGACTCCTAGCATCACTTCATGGCATTTCCCGTGACAGAGGGACACTGAGCATATTATGTGATGTAAGGGCCTGAAGCATTGTTTCTAATTGGGTAATCTTAGGCAAAACATAAATATATATGGATAAATAAATTGTAATAAAGCCATATGAGGCACAGCTATACAGAAATTAAATGAATAAAATGTTTATATGCATATAAAATTGATAGATCTCAGAAATGCATCTTCAAATGCAAAAAACAATGGATACAGAAAGGTACTGAAGTAAGAAAGAATTTGCAATATGCATTGAAACAAATGCACACATAAGACAACATTAGATATCTATGTTTTTTTCGTGTGGATATCTACATAGTAGTAAAAATAGTAATGACTGGGAAGTTACATGCAGCTCGTTCATAAATTTTGTAAAATTAATTTGTGGAATTTCATGTATCTTTCAAGACTGAATTAATTTCCAGAAATGTAATAGCAAGAAAGAGAAGACATTGACTTGCACCCCTCCTGCCACATCCCAAGTGCCTAAAGAGTCCATATTTTGTTTTTCCGTTTTCTTGTTTTGTCTTGGATACCTCCATGTTCTCCCACCATTCTCTATCTGCCCTTAACCAAAACCACTGGTTCCCATTTCTTACTGCTATCCAGACCGGATCCCTACATTACTCACCACCTCTCAAACCTATGTCTTTGCTCATGCCAGTCTTTCTGGCTAGAACACATTACTTCCCATATTGACAACTGACTTCTCCTTCTCCATTTTTCATGTCAAATTTCTTATACTTGATCTTTAAAAAAAGTTCTCTGTTTTTTTCCCCAGTAAGCATGATATTTTCCTTCTTTAAAACGTCAGTGATTTGTTTATACCCTGTCCTTTGCTCTCCTTTGTTTGATAATTCATTTTCCACTTCTTTTCTTTTATGAACCCTTATGCTAAATAACACATTACATAACACGTAACAGAAAAGCTGCCCGTTTGGATGGCCCCCTCTTTCCTCTGTTTCGTCTCTTTAGGCATTAGTAAACTCCTTGTTCAATGCTTAATGATGGTCATTGGCTCTGTCATCCTTTTAGGCTTCTACTATCTGACACTGGATATTGAAAAGAAACTCTAAACAAAACGAACTCAACTCTGGACTATGGTTGCCATGATGCCACATTGTACTAACAGTTAAAATAATCCAAATTTTTAATTTTACATGGTGGTAGAATTGACTACTCCTACATTTTATGGAAAAATATTTATTCCTAGAAACAATACATGTAATAGTTTACATTTTATAATCAAGACCATGCAGGTTTGTTTCTCACTTTGATTTGGGAAAATTTCATTTGCTATATTTCACCACAATCCATTTACATGATATTGTCAGCTTAGAACGGATAAGAAGTACTATCTGTGATAAAATATTGGAACCATTTCCCTCTTGGTTTCTGTTTAATATTGAAAATATGAAATAGGAGACAGTTTTACTTTCTTTCCCTCACACTCACACATCCCAGACTGTCAGTTTAGGCTATGCTCTAAGCTATGCTATAAATTCAAGCTGACTTGGGAGCCTTTGGACCATTACAATGCTCTTTCCATCCAATTTGCAGAAACATTCATGCCTAAGGCCCTTAGCCTGCAAAAGCTAATTCGGGATTGATGTGACAGGAATTCTAAGCTTTTGCTGGGAATGTAAGAAATAAAACATGCAATGGAAGCAAAAAATGCAAAAGATTAAAGCAGTATTGACTGACTTTCCCCATACACCTCCATACAATACCTAGTTTTTGTTTTTCTTATATTTTGCTTTAGATTTAGTTTATCCATCCTTAAATTTTGATTTTTATTATATAAATTTTCTTTAAATATTTATTTTTGACAATGGCAATCAACTGAAAAATATAAATATTGGAGTGGTAATATAACGCAGTACTTAGCATTGTATATTGAGTAAGAAACATAAATTGAAGGCAGTAGTCTGAGTTCTACTAGCTGTATGACCTTGGGCAAATTATTTAAACAATCCTAGACTCAGGTCCTGCATCTGTAAAATGGGAATGATTATAATACCTAACTCAT